>NW_020954867.1:5005838-5135608 GCF_900497805.2 Vombatus ursinus
CACACACACACACACACACACACACACACACACACACACACACACACATACGTGTATGTGTGTATATATATATATACACACATATATATATGGATATGGATATGTATATTATATAGATACCTTGACAGATAGACATAAACTCCCAAATTCATGCCTCTAGTACTAAGCTCTAAATCTGTATCACCAACAAAGTACAGAATATTTCTTTTGGGATTTCAAAAGTCATGTAAAACTCGAAATATCCATTACGTCTTTATCATCTTTCCTGCTCAACCTTGTCTTCCTTCCTCATTATATTGTGATACCACCTTTCGCCTGTCCCCCATGCTCAAAATTGTACAGTTATCTTTGACCCATCATATCAACTATAATATCCAAGCAAGGGAATGAGAGGGAATAAGCATTTATTAAACACTTGTGATGTGCTAAGTGTCTTACAAAATAATCTTATTTGAGCCTCACAACCACCCTAGGAGGTGGGTGTTACTACTATCGTCATTTTATAGCTGAGGAAGTTAGAGGCTAAGTATTTGTCCAGGGTCACACAGGTAATAACTGAAACCAAATTTGAGCTCGGGTTTTCCTGACCAGTGCCAGCCTTCTCTCCATTGTGCCACCTAGCTGCTTCAATCCAGGTGACAACACCTTTACAAGTTGCCTCAAATCTTTTCTTCTTCATTCCAACTGTCATTACTTGGAACCACACCTTGATTATGTCCTTAACAGACACTTATAATAGCTTTCCTATGGGTCCTCCCATGTCCACTCTTCTTCCCATCCATCATTCCACTAACAGAATTATGTTTATTAAAAATAAAATATGGTCACAACACTCCTGTACTCAAAAATCTTATTTCAGACAACTTTGACTTGCCTTTAAGACTCTCTAGTCTAGTACTATCAAGATTGTCTAGCCTCAAGTCTCATTAAATATCATGAACTCCTAAACTCCAGCCAAACCAGTCTACTTGCTGTCCAAATACATATTATAGCTTTCCACTTCCATACCTACACTCATGCTAATTCTTCTTTATGCCTGCCATATCATCCTTCTTCCATCCCTTCTAAGGTCTAACAGAGTCTTTAGAGCCCAAGTCAAATGCTACCTATTCCAGAAACATTTCCCAAGATCCCTATTAAGCAATGACCATTGGATTATGATTTTTAGAGTTTTGGGGGTTTGTTTTGGTTTTTGTTGTTTCTTTTAACTTTCAAATGCACTTAACACATAATATTAAATATTTTTGTCTCATTCCTCTCTTAAAATGAAAATTATAAAATGTGAGAGATAGTATTTTTACATCTCAGATTTCTATCATCCCCAATATCTAAGACACTGCAGAAAATAGAAAAATAACATTTACTGGATGGTGTTGAAACATTCATCATAAAACTGAATCTGACACTAATTAACTTCAGATTCTTAAATTAATAAATTTATCTATTATAACCATTTCATAGAAGAATAACTTGGTAGCAAAACAAGAATGACAAGGACAAGAGACACGAAAGAAGGGCCTGACCAGGTTTGGGAGGTCTAATGGACTATTATCGTAGTTTCAAAGAAACTTCGACAGAGTGACTCATTCTGCTAATTAAATTATGTCCCATGAAAACAAGCCTACATGAACTCTGAAATGTATTATAATAGCCAACAGTCTCTGTTTAAAATCAAGCACAATCTGATAGTTATAAAAAAATCAACCTATCAAAGTTTCTACAGCTACATAATAGCTATTTAAAATTCTCTAAATCTACTTGTTTCTAACTTGAAAAGAAATAACAAGTAAGAAAATGTCTCAACAAAAATTCACAAGAGCTTCTCAAAGAATTAAGCGCTGCTTGAATTTTGAAGGGAAGAAAAGAAAGCAGATGCTCATCTGGTAGCCCACGAAACAAGGTGGTGCAATTGATAGAGTCCAGGATTGTTTAAACCAAGCATCAACTACTTATTGGCTGTATGACTCTGGGTAAGTCACTTAACTTCTGTCTGGTTCAGTTTCCTTAACTGCAAAATGGACATAATAATAGTGCCTACCTCTCATGGCTGTGATGAAGGTTAAATGAGATATTTGTAAAGCATTTACCACAAGTGCTTGGAACACAGTAGGTGCTTGATAAATGCTTATGGCCTTCTTTACTTACAGTTTTGATTTTCCAGTAATTGGTAAAAGGAAGTTACCATCCCATATTCAAAAAACCATCTGAAAATTATTATAATGTGCATGTATCCAGTTTTCTTTTACTTTATACGTCCTTTTAGCAACTTAGGGAAAAAAAGACAATTTATCTTTGCTATACTATCTGATCCAACTGTTACAATTTAACCTATGTTAGTTATCCCGCTTAAAATTATGCTTTCTAGTGGTGGTAAGTACATTTATCCTAAAAAAATCAAGGTATAACCCTGGAAATGGGAAGAAGAGAGTAGAACTACCAAAAGATATTTAATGGCATGAGATAAGTAACTAAGAATATAAGAGTCATCTGTGGGGTTAAGTTGTCTTGATTTAATTCCCAAAGTCATGTCCACTAGTACCATTCAGCTATTCCAGAGGAACTAACAGGTCCAAGTCCACAAGATTCTTTATTGTATTTATTTTTTTAAAAGAAGAAAATTTGAAAAAAAAGAAAAAAGAAAAAAAGAAGGAAATCATAAAGTTTAGGTGAAATTCACTAAGTCATTATTTCCAACAAAAAAAGTTTCATGTTAAAAGAAAAAAGCGAGAAAAATATAATTAAAAATACAGCTGCAACAAATATAGATGATAAAGAAATTCACTGTGATATATAACATTTCTGGAAAAATGACATGCTCCTGATCTCTCGCAGTCACTTTCTGCTTTGTAAAACATAAAAAGATAAAAAAAAATATAACTTTGTATCTGTGTAGGGAAAACACTTGAACAAACCAAAAACAACTATGAGATATTGCTAAGCATCTCAAAAGATTAGAAAGGTAACAAATGTTTATTTCTGAATCCTATTCAATACTGGTACGAGTGAACTTTTTATTAAAAACTGTACTTTAAAATAAATCAAAAAAATTTGGGGGTAATCAATTATCATAAATGAGGATCAGGTTTTTAAATGAAACATCTGAGAATGTTGAAAATGATGGATTTAATTTAAGGATTTTACATATATTAAAACCCAGCTATAGAAAAAAGTTAAAAAGGTCAATACTCTTAGGACACATTCTTTCTCTAGCTAGATACCAAAAGTAAATATCAAAAATATCCATGTCAAATAGTCACAAAGAAACAAAGCTGTTCAATAAACATTAATTCAACAAGTATTTATTGAGTGTCTACCACATGCAATGAATTTTACTAACCTCCACAGAGAATACAGATACAAGTAAGATAATGTACTGGCTCATAAGGAATTTATGATCCAGCAAAAAAGATGAGACATGTAGACAAATAAGATAGTATACTATGTAGTAAAAACTGTTCAAGGAAATGTTGTTGACAGAGGATTCATATGTTACCTCGTTTAGATCAAAGCACCTGTCATTCTCACACTACACAAGCCAAGGAAAATCACAAGACCCTTTTGTTTTATAGGTCAACAAAGCAGGAAAAAGTAGTGTCACAGAATATTTCACTACCAACTAAGTCTGACACAAAATGTCCTGAGTACAGAGATATGAGGGGTGGAGAGAGGAGGAAAAATGTCTTTATTCCATTTATAAGTTGGTATTAGCCTATTATTCCATTGAAAATTTGATGTTCAATATGTAATGTTCTCCACTCTCAAATCCTTTCCCCAGCCTACTCAAGCCTTTACTTACATATACCATTCTTATCTATAATACTGCTGACTAGTCATCCTACAAAATTATATTATTTCTTCTCAAGTGGGCCCTCATTGCCACAAAGTAATAAGAGCATCATAGATTTACAGGTCATCAATTCCAGCTCTCTCATTTTTAAGATGAGGAAACTGAGGCCCAGAGTAAAAGGGTCTCATAGTGTTTTAGCTGGGATTCACACCAGGTCTTCCTGACTCTAATTAAACATTCTATTCACTAAAGCAACATTGCCTTCCTAAAACTTTACTCTTCCTTAATTGACTCTCTATAGCATTTGCCACAATGGTTGTTCAAAACTTGTTCTTCTCTCAAGTCTACCCTCATGATGTCATTCTGTTATCTCCCATCTTATATTCTTAGTTACTTATCTCATGCCATCTAACCAACCAAACTCTTAGAAAGAGCCACCTATATTATCACGTCCCAATTATCTGCTCTTCCTCACTTCTCAACCCCTTTCAATATGGCATCAACTCATCATATCCAACTGAAATTATGTTCTCCAAAATAATCACTGTGATATCTCTTAGTTGCCAAATTTAATGACCTTGTCTCAGTATTCATCCTTTTTGACCTCACTGCATGATTTGATGTTGCTGACTACCATATCTTCTGAGATACTCTGCCGGGCATTCCTTCTCAGTTTCTTTTGCTGGACCATCATCCATACTCTGCCCCCTAATTGTGTCATACGAAAACTCTAACATTTTCTCTTCTCTCTCTTTACTGTGTCTTTTTGAATCCTCATTATCTTCCACAGGCTCAATTATTATCTCTATGCCAATAACCCCAAAATCTATATATCCAGGCCTAATATCTCATTGTGCTCAAAGTTAGCATTTATTATTGTTGTTCAGTCAAGTATAACTCTTTGTGACCTCGTGGATCATACTGTCCATTGGGTTTTCTTGGCACAGATACTGGAGTGATGTGCCATTCACTTCTCTAGTGTATTAAGGCAAACAGAAGTTAAGTGATTTGCCCAGGGTCACACAGCTAGTAAGTGTCTAAGGCCAGATTTGAACTCAGATCTTCCTGACATCAGCCTAGTACTGTATCCACTAAGTCATCTTGCTACCTTAAGTCAGCATTACCAGCTGCCAACATGATACTTCCCAGGGGATGTACACCATTAGATACCTCAAGCTAAACATATCCAAAACAAAATTTACTTTTCCTCTACTCTACCTCTATTTTGGATTCTGCTATTTCTGCTAATGGCACTACCATACTTCCAGCTATGATTCTATATGGGAGAGGAGCAGATCTCCCACACACAAAAAAAAAACATCTGCTATGCTTCCTACTCTCTAATCATCTCCTGCATGGCTTTTCAACCATTTGGCCATCTGTGTGCACCAGCTCCTTCCTTGACCTCAACAGTTATGGAACCATGAACCATAATCAAGTCAACTCTGCCATTGTCCCAGGATAGGGTGTGTCAATTTACTTACCTACTGCCCTACTTACCACCCCAGTAACTTCCTGGATCAAAGTACCTGACAGGTTATCATACCCCTGTGTGTGTACTCTCTCCACCAGAATATAAGTTTCCTTAAGGAAGGGGCTATTTTTTCCTTTTATTTGTATCCTCAGAGACAAGTATAATACTAGGCACAACGAAAATACTTAATACAAATTTTTTATTCATTCAATCAATGATACATACTCCCAACTGGTCATCCTATTTCAAATCTCTATCTACTCCATGTCATCTTCCAGATAGCTGCTAAAGTAGTAGATCTGACAATATTATTTCCTTGCTTCAAAACAAAAACAAAAACAAAACAAAACAAAACAACCCTTCTTGGGTTACTTATTGACTACAGAATCAAATATAAGCTCTTCTATGTGACATTTTCAATTTCTCAACCATTTTAAATAATACTCCCATTCATGCATTCAGTGGTTCTTCTTTCTGGCCTCCTTACTGCTCCTTACAAATGACAATCTTTCTCCTATCTCTGTGCCTTTGTATCCATCACTTATCTGTACTCATCTCCTTGAAGAATCAGTTCAACTGTGCTCTCTTTATGCCCTCTTTCAATCTAATTCACATAGTTACCAGTGTCCTTCCCTAAAAATTAAAACAATTTATTTTGTATATTGCATAAATGTAGGTACATATATACATACACATATACGTGTACATGTTGTCTCCAAGAGAATATAAACTCCTAAAGGGCAAGAATTTTTTCACTTTTGTCTTTTTTCATCCCCAGTGCCTAGTACATCGTAGACATTTAATAAATTCTTATTTATTGATTTTGACACTTTTAAAAAACTACTTGGAAGTATCAGATTAAGTTTTTCTGAACTTTCTACTCTACAGTTCAATTCTACCAAGACAGTAAATGTTACTGTACAAATATCTTGGGTATTGAGTATTAATAGAATTTTAAAAAATAATCCTAAGCTTGCAAATAACAATAACCTAAAAGAACATGGACACCAAATAAAACTGTACAGACTGATGAATAAAAAGTTGTCTAATATAAAATATGCAAATAAACTCAAGGGCCAAATACATATCTAAATAATGGATAGTGATACATCAAGGAAGGGCTTCCAGTAAGGACAACTTTAATTGAATAAAAAAAATTTCTATTTTATGAAAGCCCACACTGATATATTAGTGTAAAAACTATCTTTCCATTTATTTACCTGAATCATAGACTCTGCCAATTGTGTTTCATCTACTTCCAATATCATTATTTTTATTTCTTCATAAGGCACACGAAAAGAACCCAGAAAGATTGCTGAAAAAGATTGAACACGTAATGAGAAAAGATGAATGAGCAAATAAAAATAATGAATGAGAAAAAAGTCTGATATTATTTTTGAATCTATCAAAAAGATGCCATGTCAAACATGAGAATCTGACAAATTTCATAAAATTACAAGATAATAGCTTTTCCTGAGTACTTGTTTTGGGCCCTTTTCAGTTCTAGGACTCAACACTAAAATCCATATGTTCTTAATTATTTTGCTGTGGAGAATTATATTTAAGGTTTACTACACACAGACAATCGCAAAAACAATGGAAGAATTTTAATGTGATAAACACTTGATGCATTATAAATCCATTTGAATAATGAGATTTGATGCATTTTAATATCATACATTAGGATTTTAGTCATGCTGAAATATTTCTTACATAGCCCTACATAAAAATTTTAATGTTTGTTCATAGTCATTTAAAAAGTTTTTCTAAAAATAAAAACCCATCAACTTATTAAGCAGGTTGTGTAAAAAGATCACAGAACCACACATGAAAATTAAGAATCAGAGATATGTTCTTTCCCAAGGATATGTAGGTAATAATTGAAAGATGAGGATTTGAATCCAGGTTATCTAACTCCACATTTGGTATTGCCTCCTTATGCATCCACAGCAATAAAACATACAAAAATCTCTCAGTTGCCCAGTATCTTAAATTAAATACTTAACAATAATGAATTTTTTATGTCTTATTATCCCTACACCAACCATCAATTTTTCAAATGTTTAAATCAATTTTCATGGAATTCTTTTTTTTGGGGTAGAAACATTATTGCTATTTCACTCCAACCTAAATTATACATACTAAATAAAGCCATTTTAATGTATACTTGAAAACACAAGAATCACAATGAATATTAGTTATTGTACTTTTTCACCCATTCATCCATTCCATCTGTAATACAATCATGACTTCACTATCTATTAAGACAAGTCATTCTATTTGTTCCAGCACTAACTGACCACAAAGTCCTCTGTAGTTCTTCTAGCTTTTTATTCATCACCTTATTTCATTTTCTTCCACAGGAAGTTATCGCTATTCCCTGTTTTCTATGAGGCTCTTCTACTCGCAACTCCTAATCTACTGTATTATTTTTACATAGTAAGAAAAAAACCTAAGTTATTACATGGATGTTCCATGTAATAAACAAATAAGTTTAGTGACAACTAATTTCCTCATTGCCAAGGGGCTTTATTAGAGATTATTTTATTTCATCTGGGGCCTCTGTTCTAAAAGGTTGATGTTACCAGAAGCCTAAATGCAACATAGATAAGACTTTATCATATATGCAAGTATCAATGGTTCTATAATTGGCACAAATATGATAATCCTATTAGCAATCAGTAAAGTTTCACGTAAAATTCATGATTTTCTCCTTAAATCTTAAGCTTCCAAAAAAAATGGAATCTTATACTCAAATTTCCTTACTGTCCAATGCGAAAGGTATTTCTTGATATTTTTGACTATTTTCTTTAAAAAAAAAGAAGACTTCTCCTGATGTTAATCTATTAAAACCGTTTAGAGTTCTAAAAATTATACAGAATTTAAATTTTTTTAAGACGTGAGAATTCCAAAATGTACATTCATCACTCTGTGCCCACCTCCCCAGGGCAGTTATATTGTAAGAAAAGAATAAAAGCAATGCAAATTGATTTGTTGATTAAGTAAAATAATCATTTGCTTGGAATGAAACATTACAGAAACAATTATATACTGAAACAAAACAAAACAAACCCTCTTTATTATGTCATGTCACACAAGTTACAAATTCAATGAAATCTAAGCAATATAATGAAACATAAAAGGAGAAATATTACTACCTTCTACCCTCTACCTTCAGCCCTTACACATACATGTGCCGGGATGGCAAAATTTCACTGTATAGCTACTGTTCCTTTGAAATGTAGACTTTTGGAAATAGAATATTTCTGTTAAATTCTATTATCAATATTTCATTAAAAAATTCATTCATCTCTCTGCTTTAGCACTATAACTATGTCTAACATACTGAAACACAATTTTTCCCAATAAAGACTTTGAAGATTTTAGAGGGAATAATGGCAATTATTTTGTCATGCTTTTTTTATTTTCTTCACTGTCCCTATCTTCTTTAACTATAAGTAAGGTTTAGAGGTTTAACTTACTATCAAAAATAAATCTTCAAAATACTATTATTCTTTTACCCTACTTTTAATCATCATATGCTCTGAGAATGTATACAAGAGGTAATACCTTTTTTGGAAGAAATAAGCTTAATTTCATTCTTTAAATCCTTAGTTTCCGTTTCCAGAATTTAACCACTTAAGTTGCCCTGGGACAAAAACAGTATTTTTGTTTGTTTGTTTTTTTGTTTTGCTTTTTGGTGAGGCAATCTGGGTTAAGTGACTTGCCCAGGGTCACACAGCTAGTAAGTGTCAAGTGTCTGAGGCTGGATTTGAACTCTGGTCCTCCTGACTCCAAGGCCAGAGCTCTATCCACTGTGCCACCTAGCTGCCCCAAAAACAGTATTTTTGAAATATATTGTGTAAACCTACACTGAAGAAATTTACAGCAGGACCTAAGGAGAAAAGAAGATAACAATACAGACACACTGTCACTTAACTAATATGAGAAGATCGTTAACTTACAAAGGTTCTGGGCAATTTTGGAATCCAGAACTTTCAGTTCTTTAATTCGTTTCTTTATTGTTCTCCTCTCTGCAAAATCCTCCTCTTCCTTTTTCTCTGCAAATGGAAGATAATTATTATAAATAAGCGAATTTCATATAGAAGAAAAGCACCATTAAGCATCAAAGAACTAAAAACATTTATTAATTAAATAATCTGGCAATTTGAAAGAATTAAAACAAAGAAAATCCTAATTTTTTAAACCAACTGCGGAATCTGATATATAAATATACAATTAAAAAAAAGGCATCATAGACATGTTTCAGTTACTCTCCTTAGGGTCAGGTCATAGTCATTCCAGGAATACTTTTGTCATAGAAAGAGTGAAAGAAAGATGTGTGTGAGAGCAGACAGGCATGTATATATATATATATATATATATATAAAAATAAACATGCATGTAAATCATATATAGCAGAATAAAGCAATATTTACTCTGAGGACACAAGGACATTTTTAGCCAACTCAGTAGTAACATACAAGAAGAGCCAAATTTAGAAATCTAATTTATCAACTAATTGCATTTAAAAAATTTTTTTTACTGTCTTTCCCTTCTATACATGTAAGTAATAAAGATTTGGAGATCGAATCTACTATCAAAAATAAGTCTTCAAAATATTCCTTTATATTTCATATACTTAAAAAACTTAAACATTAGATATATTGATCTAAATCAAGATCAATAAACTTTCAAACTTTGTAATACATGATATTCCATTCTGGAATATTGCATGAAAGCTTTCTAAAAGTTTTAAACTTAGCACCAAGTATCACTTATAAATTATTTATCATTAATTTCTTAGAATTTGAAAAACAAAATGAATATATTAGAAAACAATTTAAATTTAGAATACTTTAAACCAGGGGTGGGGAACCTGCAGCATGGAGGCCACATGTGGCTGTCTAGGTCCTCAAGTGAGGCCCTATGAGGATTTGTTCTGCACTTGAGGACCAAGACAGCCACATATGGTCTTGCGCTGCAGGTTCCCTACCCCTGGCTTATACTATGACTTGGAAATCCATGTGTTTAACTTAAATTTCTCCCCCCCAATCAAAATACAATACAGACAGATGATTATCACACATGTATAGATACAAAAACAAGCACAACAGCTCCTGGGAGCAGAGTGTTTTTGAATTCCTCAGTTCTTAACATAGTACCTGGCATGTAGAAGGTGCTTAATGAATGCATGCTGATTGACTGTATGAAAAATCTGTTTAGTTGGTAAAACCATGGTCCTAACAAGTTAAAGGTTCAGTCACAAAATGGCTCAGTTACCTTATTATGTTTTGTAGTTAATAAAAGGGTACTGAAGATCTAAACCACCCACAAATATACATAGACATGGAAACATCCCAAATTTGAGGAATTGGCTCCTTATTTATGCCTCTAACATATATGACATTATATTCACATGTATTTTGATGGGGGTTAAGGAAATTAAATTAGTTTGAAAGCATTGCATAAAATATGCTAAATTTAAAGGACCTAATATATTCAGTTCGTTTTCCAAATTAAAAAAAAAACCCTAATGATCAATAATTGTTCAGTACTAGTTGGTAAAAACTCTAAAATTAAGCACATACAATTTGTTACATATGTGTGAGTGTGAGTATATAAATATGTACAGATGCACATGTATCCATCTACATACATACAACCTGTGAAAAATCAAACAAAACTGATAAAGAAACAAGTTTCAGGATAGCTATATCTTGATGGAAGTCAGAAATTCTAAAAGACAGAGGATAGGAGGAAAAGTATTGAAGACATGGGGAAGCCATGGAAAGGCACAGAGTTTTAGACACAACATCCTGTGAGAGGGACAGACAATTACTAGACACAGAGCAGTATGACTAGACCAAAAAGTTCCTAGAAGAAGGTGAGGTGAAAGAAGCCTAGTAAGAAAGAAAGAGAACAAATTTTAAAGAGTTTTAAATGACAAAGCAGAGGGAGTACAAAATTAATGAGAACAAAATTAATAAATAAGAATAAGCAAATTCTGTATAAATCAAAGATTGCTTGTGATATCTCATAAATCTGACAAACTTGTGGTTAATGCAACGACAAAGATTTCTAGGCCAAATGTGCTATATTAATCTATTGCAGTAGAAATTTATTGATGACATATTGTAAAAACAATAATGAACTGACAATGCTATCATAGATACCAAAACAACCAACCACTATACATAAAAGGGAGAAAAAACATATAACTAAATAGGTATATATAAGGATTTATACAATCAATGGATAGTAATTTCAGAGGGGAAGGCATCAACAATTGAGGGAAGCTAGAAATTCCTCCAAAGTGATGGGATTTGAGTTAAATATTGAAGGAAGCTAGAACAACTCAGTGTCAGAGGTGAGGAAAAAGACTATTTCCAAACATGGGAGACAGCCAGTACAAAGGCAAAAAAGATGAGAGCTGGAATATCAGTTATGAGGAACTAAAAGTAGGACAGCGTGTAGAGAAGAGATACACTTTGAAATTTGTCTTCTTTCTTTAATTCATCCTTTACACAAATACCCAAACCACCTTCCTAAAGCCCTAGTATAAATATGACATTTCCCTTCTCAAAAATACTCAGTAACTATTGTGAGTAGCATAGAAAGCTAAAACAACTCCACTTTGTCTGTAGCTTCTAACCTTGCTTTTATTGCAGTCACCCCTCTTCCACTACCCCCCTCCCCGACCATTTCCAACCTTTCTTACTGCTGAAGCAACAAGGACAGTCCTACCTATTATGACAGGGAGGGTTACAAGCTTAGCTATCCTTATGAAAAGGTTACCAACCCAGCAACAGGTCTGTATAGCATATCCCCTTTTCCTACCCTGCAAGTCACTAACAACAGCCTGTCCAGTTCCAAGGTACTCCATACTCAATTCTTGAAGTTTTGTCCTTTTGTTCCTTCAAGGATTGTCCTGTGCACTGGTAAATTCTGGTTTGAGTTTGGGTTTGGGTGTGGTATTGGTTCTGGTTTGTCGTGGCACTGACAATTTTACCCACAATAATTATACCTATAGTACCTGTTAGGATTCCCAGACAATGGACCCAAGGAATTGCAGGTGTCGTGACCTGGAAATGACACAGGCTCTTCTGCTTTAGATAGCCCTTAAAGGTCAGAGCTAAGAACCTGGTCAGTATTTGTATTCAGGAAGGTGAGAATTGGCCATGCTGCCCTGATCTGCAAATGTCAATCCCCCATCTGATCAATTAGGTGATTTGGTCTGGTCTGATCTGGTTTGGTTCTGAGCTAAAAACTACTTGCTCTGGATTAAATGGAAAAGACTTCACCAGCAAGAGCTTTTGTATGTCTATCTTGTCTTTGCTTCAGTCTAAGTGCTTTTATTTGTGTAATGCCTAGGATGTTGTCAGCATTGTCTATGTTCTGTGTCTTGGTAAATCCAACTGACTTTTTCCTGTGGTCTGATCAAAGGAAAAAAGGTACAAAAAGAATGAAAACTTTTCTGTGGAACTTTCAAAGCCTTCAAAAGGAAAATCAATCTCTTTCTCTCTCTCTTTCTGCCTCTCTCTCTCTCTCTCTCTCCCCCTTTTTCTCCCTCCTTCCATCCCTGCAAGTCTCTTCTGGCAGGACCATTAGGGATATATTTTAGTTGTTAGATAGATAGATAGATAGATATAGATAGATAGATAGATAGATAGATAGATTAGATAGATAGATAGATATAGACATACGTAAGGAACACAAAACCCTCATGACTCTAAAAGAAGGAGATGAGCATACAAGACTGACATTTTGATCTTTAGCAGTAGACAAACTGAAAGTAGCAAGTCCTACAACATGAAGTATAGGACTCTTGGGAAAATTGAGATTCTGTATAATACCATTCATAAAAATAGATCCAGATGTGATTGAATTTATTTTAGTCTCATTTTAAGTGAGATGTGTTGTCTTATTAGGATAACTGTAACCTTTGACCCTTATAAGTAAATTAGGCCTTAATGGAAACGATACTTAATATTTGCAATTAAGGCAATATGTTTAGAAACTGCAAGAGTTTTGTTAAAAGTATAACTGGATCAAAATTATTCTATATTACTCGAATGCAATCAGTATAGAATGTCAAAAGTGATAAAGTGAATAAAGTGATTTTCTATGTAAATTAACTTGGAGATGCAGTCAACTGAATTGATGTCATTTGATTGGCAATAAGTTTTGTTTCATGTTTTAAGTTTATAACGCTATTTATTTATTATTGTGTTTCTAAATTTTCCCATGCTGTGAATTTTGGAAAAAGACAGTATAAAAAATCCTGTTAAAAAGATGATGCAATTGTATCATCATATCATTTAACTCCTTTAGATATGGATGCTGTGAAATTATTAATTAAGTTATTAGGGGCTGTTTTCACAATGTTAAAACCTATCAAGTATTTTACTGGGTATATTTTTAAAGAGAAATAATAATTACTTACAGTGTGGGAAAAGGAAAGAAAAAATACAACCTTGTAAAATCACCTTAATTGTAAAACTTCTCAAGTTTACTTTCTACTTGGAGAAGATCACAAAATCTTAATAGCTCTTTTAAAGGACTTGCTAATGTTGTGAAATTCTAAAATAATGAATTGCTTTACTGAGAAAATGGGATCTTCTCCTTTGATCACAAACATCCCTCACTAAAGTGGAGGGGGGAATTTACAAGTTTGATTATAATACAGAAGTGATTTGATGATAATTTTTGATTATGAAAACTATGAAATAATAACTGGAAGTAATCAGATTTTTTTCTAGGTTTAGAGTGAACTATCATATATTCCCTATCTATGTGAAATACCAGAATGTAATTATTTTCTTAATTTTCTAATAACTGATTTTTACACCAGGAAGAGTTTAAACTCAAAAAAAAAAGAAGAAAAAAGGAGTAAGAGGAGGAAGAAGAGAAATAAGGACAAGGAAGAAGGAGGAGAAAACAAAGCAAGAAGAGGAAAAGAAGAGGGAAGAAGAAGGGGGGTAGGAGGAGAAAGAGGAAGAAAAAGATACTAAGTGATTTTTTTTTAAGAAAGGCCTGATAAACTTTTTATTGTTAAACATTATTGCAACAACATTAGAGTTAAAATAACTTTTTTGAGCCCTCAGCTGTGATTAGTGAAACTTGTTACGTGAGGTAAAATTTCTTAGAACTGTAATTTGATATGGTCAAGGGAAGTGTCATGAGCTGCTCAAAGGGAGTGTGATCTAAGAACTGCTACAAGTAGATTCCTTTGTCTGGGAAAGTTGAGGGGATGACTTTCTGTGAGTGAAGGTAAGAATCTCTTGACTCAGTGTCCCCAACATGTTATTTCCTTTTTGAACAGGAATGTTTCCCACCTGGTTAATCTTGAGCCTGGCTAAGATATCCTGTGAATAACGTGGAAGTTTTCTGTACAACTGGCTGTTCCAAAAGGTTAAATATGACTTTTACCTGAAATCAAATGGAATTAGTGACATTTTATCCTATTATACCTATGTTAAGTCACTTTGTGTCCTTAGGCTTAGGACTAGAGGGCCTTCGTATTGTTTAATCATGTCTCTCCTTCCTTCCATGGCAAATCTCTATAACCATGGCAGGTAAAAGCATAAAAAATTTTTTTTTTTTTTTTTTTGTAATGAACATTGTTGTTGTAGTACATCATCACCACTGATAAGAGGATGCAAGTATATGGTACTTTATTGCATAGCATACTGTGTTGTTCTTCCTATAGTTCTGTTATTTATAAGATTAGCTCCATAAAGTCTAAACTAGTTTTCATTACATGAACTAATTACTGAAAAGCCAATTTCATTTTGTTTAATTTTAATGAATTATACTAAATCATCACTAGCAGGCTTTAGAAGCATTACCTAGACACTCTCCACAAGTGACCTGGAAACAAGATTGTCAAGGAAATAACTCCACTAACCTGCCTTGATCCATCCACAGACACCTGAAGATTATAGACACTGCCTAAGAACTTGACACCCCTAAAACTATAGCTATATTGTATTTCTTTATTTATCCTATTGTAATTTTATTTGTTTTACTAGTTGTGTGTATCCTACAGATCTGTTACCTGTCCCAAAAGTGGCTTATCACTTCCACCTGGACTGATACGAATTTGGGAATTGTTTAAAAAAAAAAGTGAGACTATTTTAAATCTCAAATGGGGGAATTTTGGGCAGCAAAGAAAGCTAAAGCAAATCCAGTTTGCTTAAAGTTCCTCTATCTTGCCCCTGACCCTGTTTGTATTGCAGCAGCTCTATCCCACCTCCCCCCCATCCTTCCTATTTGAGACCTCCCTTACTGCTGAAGTAGCAAGGACAATCCTATCTTTTAGGATGGCCAGCATTAAAAGAGTAAGCTAACCTTAAGAAGAGCCTTTCCTGGTACTATTCTTGCATCAGACCTGTCCAATGAAAGGCTACTGCATCTCCTACTCCGACCCTGCAAACCACCAGCAACAGCTCTGTCCAAAAGGAATCACATACCCAATGCACCTCTACCTAAATTTAAACCTACATAAGCTTTGTTCTTTTGTTCCTTCAGGGAGTCTCCATCCCTGCATGAACAAACTCAATAAATTCTCATTAGTTCCTAAATTTTGGTTTGGGTTTGGTTTGGGTTTAGTATTGGTTCTGGTTCTGGTTTGCTGTAGCACCAATAATTTTACCCACACTATTTATGACCAATATATTAAAATACATTTTTCATATACTGGCATCCAAAACTTTCTATAATCTCAATTGAACTTCCCTTTCTAGATTACTTTTAGATTATGATTTTTCAGAAACTATTTTCCAATGAAACTAAACTACTACTTGATCTCCGGACTCAATATACCATTTCCCAGCTCCCTGCAGTTCATGCACATCATCCTCGATTATCTTCAATGGATACAATTCTCTAATTCTACAAACAATCCTATTCTTCCTTTAAGGATCAGCTCAGGATTTATCTTTTTTGCAAAGCTTCTTTTTTTTTTTAAATCCATGTACCTACCAGTTTCTCTTCCACTTCAACTTGGCCGGCAAAAAAATTTGCAAGGGATCTCTCTTTTTGCCTCCATTCCCCTATATCTTGTACTATACTTAATTATATGTCTTTTGAACAAACCAGGAAAACATGTTTGTGCAGTACAGGGACTATGTCATTTTTCAATCTTTATAGAAAAAAATCAATAAGTATTTATTGAGTATTTACTGTGTGTACTATGCTAAGTACTGCTGATACAAAGAAAAAACAAAAACACTTTTGGTCTTAAAAGAATTCACATTCTTATTGTACACAAATAGGCATACACAAGATACGTGAAAAGTTGTTGTTTCTTGATGGAAACCAGGAATTCTAAGAGACTAAGGACAGGAAAGAGAGAATTGAAGGCAGGGAGGACAAGTAGTGAAAAGGCACAGAGATATTACATAAAGCATCCTATAAGAGGGACAGGTAGCAAGTAGACACAGACTAGTATGACTGGACCACAGGGTTACTGGAGGAAGCTAAGGTGAAAGAAGCCTAGTGGAAAAAAAAAGGGGTGCGGGGGGGACAGAATGTGAAGATTTTTGTTTTTGTATTTTTTCTGTGAAGTGTTTTAAATGACAAACTAGTTTAAATTTAGTATAAGAAGAGAGGGGTTTACTCAGTATATGATGGCCCTGAGTAGTATCTTCTAAATAGTAAATTCTGAGTAAAAATTTAAATGAATTGAATCCAACTGTTCTTCCATTTAGTACTGAAAACCAGGTCCACTTTTTCACATAGACAATACTATGTGAAAACAAATGTCATTGCTGTACTATTTATTCAGGCTACAGCAAGCAGTGTTCTATAAATGCAGGGAGATCAATTTAGCTTCCAGTTATTTTTGACAATGATTTGCAGGATAATCTAACTGAGATGGATCTCTAAGAAACTTCAGTGCAGGATAACGTCCTCAATTGCACTGAAATGCCCTCCCTTTTCAGGTGATGCCACTTAAAATCCACTTTCAGAAAAGTAACATAATGAACATACTCAGTGCTTCCTCAGTAAGAAACTGTATGGCCTTAAGTCATCTTTATTTTCATAGACCTGTGCTTTGGAGAAATAATTACTTTCCAGAAACAGTAGTTGATGGGTTTTTAAATCTATCTAATCATATATTTATTCAACAAACATTAAGTGTAAGTCACTGGTGTTGACTTTTGTTTCCTTAAATTTAATTCAATATCATCATTTTAAGCAAAATATTACTAAAATTAGAGATTTCCTAGGGTTTTTTAATAACTCACATCTTATTCACACTACTAGCAACATAAACATACCAGCAACATAAACATTCTACAACCTGAAGTTTAATTATATTATTATTGATAATAATAACAAAATGAGGTAACCAGGCTTCTAAGATTTATAAAGTATTATATAATATATATGTTACCTCATTTGATTCTCACACCAATCCTATAAGATAAGTAATATATATTATAATATATATATATAAGGAAATATATATATATTACCTCATTTGATTCTCACACCAATCCTGTAAGATAAGTGCTTCAGATATTATGCTCATTTTCTGGATGAGGAAATTCATATTGAAATAAGTTAAATGATTTGCGCAGGGTCATATAATTAAAAAGCATCTGATGCAGGATTCATTTCAAGATCTTCCAAACTTCAAGTTCATAATTCTAAACTATTGAGATGCTCTCTTAGTACATAGATCTTGGATAGACCAGGTGTGGATGATGGAATGTTCCTGGATAAAATAGGAGAGAGCAGACTGGCTTGTCTTTAGGAGATTTCACAATACTTTTAACAACACTAAGTTTCTCCCAAATCTAACTTAAAAAAAAAAAAAACACCATCTGAGGGGAAAAAATTATATATACGTATGTATAGATATAGATAGAGGGCACAGGGTGAGTTGAAAATGAAGGGGTCATATCTGGAGAATAAAATTAAGGGGTGAGAGAGGAATATACCAGGAGAAGGAGAAAGGGAGAGGGAGAATGGGGTAAATTATCCCACCAAAAAAAAAAAAAAAAAAAACAGAAAAGGGAAGGCTCTTACAGTGGAGGGGAAACGGGGGAAGGTAAGAGGGAATGAGTGAATCTTATTCTCATAGGATTTGACTTAAGGAGGGAATAACATACACACTCAATTGGGTGTGGAAATCTGTCTTACCCTATAGGAAAATAGTGGGGGAAGGGGACAAGAGAGTAGGGGAATGATAGAGAGGAGGGCAGATTGGGAAAGGGAGTAATCAGAAGCAAATAGTTCTGAGGAGGGACAGGGTCAAAAGAAAGAATAGGCTTGATGCTTTCTTACCATCCCCTTACTTGCATATACTTTTATAGATTTGTAATCTCACTTGTTTTGAGCACATTTTGTTGTTCAGTCATTTCAATTGTGTCTGACTCTTTATGACCCCATGTGGTGTTTTCTTGGTACTGGATACTAGAGTGGTTTGCCATTTCTTCTCCAGCTCATTTTACAGATGATGAAGCCAAGGCAAACAGGGTTAAGTGATTTTGCCCAGGGTCACACACCTAGTACGTGTCTGAGGCAGGGTTGAACTCAAGTCTTCCTGACTCCAGGCCTGGTGCTATATCCACTGCATCACCTAGCTGCTTATTTCAGGTACATATTACTCTCGAATCCATGCCTTCTCATTCTTGCAATTTCTCTCTATTGTCTCTCCATAAATTTTCTATAGAGAGTCTCCCTACTGTACTCTGGATTCCTTCTTAAAAATGTGTATTAGATATGAACGAGTGCAGGTTTGAGGCTCTCCCTCTGTTATCCCTCATTCCCAATACATGGTCAACTTCATTTATGGCTTTTTTGTTCTATCTTTTCCAGCATCACTATCATTCTTCTTAATAAAGAAAACAATCAAAATAGGAAAAAATTTTAAAAAAGTAAAAAAACCCAAAAAACACCATCTTCAAGTGGTACTATAGAATTGTGAAGCTTGGAATACCAGTTTCTATAGAATTAATTAGTGGCTTATTTTCTTTCTCTTCCTTTATGGGCCACTTAAATGGCAATGGAGAAACACATGGTAGGCTTAAGAATATTGCAATCTTTACTCTCTCTACTGGATCCTTTACACAGCTGCCAAAACCATCTTTCTGAAAATGCCATTTACTTGCTAAAAAATTATAGGGGTTTCTTGCTCATAGTAGAAAGTACAAATTCTTTAGTCAAGCATTTAAGAAACCTTCACAATATAGTACCATCTATCTTTCTTTCCAGACTGAATTTACTCTATAACTGCTCTTAGGGGCACTCTATACTTCTACTTTATTCCATGTTCTTGCTAACTGAACTACTAACAGCCAACCAGATTTCTACTCCCTACCTTACTGTAGCTGTCCACATCTAGGGTACATTCAACTATGCTCAGCAATTTAAAGAGCGTTAAATATCAATAATGTGTGAAACACTATACAAGTGCTAGCAATACAAAAACAAAAAAAGGAAATAACCCCTGATCTCAAGAAGTTTAAATTATCTTGGGGGGAGAGAGGAATATGACATTTACATACATTAGTAAATAAGAAAGAATTTGAAGAGAGAAAGAATACTAACAATTGGGAGAACTGTGAAAGGGCTCATGTAGGAGATGACATCTTGAAGGAAGCTAGGGATTCTAAGACATAGAGCTAAGGGAAGAGCAGATTCCAATAATGAAACACAGCTTGTTCAAAGACAGGGAGAAAGAAAATTGAATGTCAAGTTCCAGGAACAGCTTGAAGGCTAGTTCATCTGGAACACATAATGAACAAAGGGGAATAAGACAACAGTAGGCTGGAAAGGTAGGTAGGGCAGGTAGAAGCCAGCTTCTAGAGGGTTTAAAATGCTAGTTAGACAAGGATGTTTAACATCCTAGAGAAAAAGAAGTTTGACCTTGGTATTATTAACTACTGATCTCCTCTTACAATTTCCACGTGCATGCACCCACAAGCATGCACACTCCCTCACTTCATATTTTTCTTCTATCACTTTGTCTTGTCTCTCTTTTACCTTTATCAAATACTTTGTATCATGTATATTGGTATACATGTTATATCTGTTCCCTGTTAGTTTAGACAGTACCTTTTTTTTGTTTTTTCATACATGTACCCCTAAGGTCAACCACAGTATGTTGCACATATGAGGTACACAATAAATGATAACTGAATTGAATTACCTTGTAAAGTTAAGTGACACTGGTACTTCAGGCATTATTATTTCTATTTTACAAACATGAAAACTGACAGCTTAGGTGATTTGCCCACAGTCACTCAATTAGCAGATAATCTACTAATTCTAAATCCCGAACTCCTTCTTTGACTACATAATACTGTATCTCAATACCTATCTGTCTATTCAGAAAGGTCTAAAGAGAAGACTAAAGGCAGTTAGGAGACTATAGTAGCTAACTAGGCATGAAGGGATAAGAGCCTGAATTTGAGAGGGAATAAATACTTAAACACTTCTTTGTAAATACTATTAAATCATTCATTCTAGCAATATTTTTACAAGGTATAATGGATTTTTAAAAATCACTACAGTTTTTTTTTAATAACTTCTCAAACAAGAACTCATTTACACAACTGCAATTCAGTGATAAGAATAGGAAGAGAGCACATCTGACTATCAGTCCAGACCTCTATACCTTGGCATGGCATCCTTTCTAATGCCAGTACAAATGTAATAATTACTTTTTTTTCCTAAAAGGTTGAATCTTCTATAATTAGGATCACATAATTTCATCCAGTTTTAGGTCTTCCCTGGTATTACAGATAGGTGCTTAATCTCACTTTTTAGATATGCTCCAAAAAGCAAAGCTCCAAAATTTAGCAAAGAGAAGAGGAATTCTGAAACGGTTCTTATCCTTAGCAGAGCATCTACTTTGCATCATAAGGTCCTGCTGTTAAAATGGAGAGTTAAAGATGACAAAAATTTCCATTGTCAAAGGCCATGACGTGAAAAAAAAATTTAACTGCATTTTTCCTTTTCCTAGATTAAAAGAAAACATTTCATAACAGCAAAATAACTAGCAAGAAATTATCAAAATACTTTCTTTAAAATGATGGTTAACTAATGTCAATAATAAAAATAATTAGACCATATTATACTTATATGGTTGCAATTTTTAAGTGATAGTTTCATAACACATAACTCAGTCTATCCAATTTGTTTTCAGCTAAATTCTGAACACATAAATTGAAAATGCAACCATTCGAGGACAAGAGAAATCTAATTTTAAAAGAGTCTAGTTAAAATAAAATCATTTTTTGTGTAGTTCTGAATTTGAAAACTAAGTCAACAACCAAATGTCACTAACATTTGTGATTGGTCTGGCCAAGAGTTATCGAATCAGACAGTGAGTTAAATTTGCATTATATCCAGAATATGCAGGTCTTTAATTCACAACCATTTCAACAGTTCTGTAATATGTGTTTCTACACTGGATTAAATTAATTTTTTAAATTATGTTATATATTTGAAACCATTTATTCTTTGTAAGCTAAATTTTAAGCATACTGATAAAATGCAAAATGTATTTGGTCAAACAGCACCTCTTTAAGATTTGGATAAAAGAGAGAAAACTACCTAGAGTACAAAATAATAATGTGATTAGTAAATGCAGAGACCTAAATGAGAAAACATTCACTTTAAACTGGGAGAGAAAGATATCTAACATCAGTACAGCATGTGAGCTTATTTGATATTTATTTTTCTCTTGCTTTTACTGTCTTTGAGATTTCAGTTTTACGTAGGACAGTCTCAAAATGAAGAACTTTATGTTAAAATATTTAGAATATAATAAATGGCTGACATCAGGATCCAAGAGAGTATCTAATTTGCACGGAACAAGCCTGCTTCAGTAAGATAACTTTATGTCTTTTCCATCATTTGATAGCTTTGTAGGATTCATTTTCCCCTAAAGTATATGCTGATTGCATTGCACAGAGCATGAAATAAAAAATCTCCATTTTATAATACAAGCATTCCCTTCCCAATTTTTTAAAAGATAACAATGACAGATGATCATTTTTCTTTTTTCCCCAATAAACAGGCATATTACAATTAAAACCTGAAGACACAAGGAGAGAGAAGTGCTATCCCATATCTGCTACCTAACAAATCTTTCGAGGAAAGCTATTGATGTTTCAGACCAGACTAGAATTCAGCTGCAGTGCATTCCAGTAAGTAAAAAGGTATTTTAACCATGTATATCAGACTGACTACACATTATGTACAGGATTTTTTTTTCTTTAAACTGAGTACATTTTTGTATTTTTCCTGCTCTTGTTCTGGAAGTTTTCACTGAGAAATCCAGAGAATAAAAAATAAGTAAAAGGTTAGAAAGCTAGAAACAAAAGATAAAACCAGTGTCAATTCACTGCTGGCTATATAAACTGAATTAAACTTAGTTCCTTCTATCAGACTGTTCCACTTTCAGTTCTCTTTAAAAATGAAGGGAATACAATATCCAAACATTTTTTTTTTGAAAAATCTCTTGCTCTTTAAAAAAAAAAAGATTTAAAAAAATGCAAACCTCATCTCCTTACTCTTCAGGAAGAGTAAAGAATAGTACTGGAATGTCTCCTACAGTTAAAAAGGACAACAGTAATAGGTTTAGAAGACAAAACCAGCAACACTTTCTGACAACCTCCTGGTAATGGAACAGTCCTAAAAGAAATGATAGGCTAGATGATATCAAATTAAACATACATGTCCAAAACTGAAATCATTATCCTTTCCCTCAAACTCCTCATCCCTTTTCCAAACTTCCCTATTACTGTCCAGGGCACCACCATTCTTCCAGTTACCCAGGCTTCCAAATGAGGTATAATCCTCAACAAATCATTCTCTTTAAACCCCGCCCCCCCCATATCCAATATGTTACCAAGCCCTGTTGATTCTGCCTTTGTAACATCACTCAAATAAGCCCTTTTCTCTCCTCTGACACTACCCTCCCTCATCACCTCACAACTCGACTATTGCAACAATTTGCTGGTTGGTTTCCCTGCCTCAAGGCTCTCCTCTCACTTTAGTCCATCTTCCACTCAGTTTTCAAAATGATCTTTCTAAAGTACGAAAGGGCTTCCCAAAGTACTAAAGTAAATGGCCACTTTTCCACCTCCACCCCTCACCCTGTATTCAAACTCCAGTCGATCTCTATTACCTTCAGGTCCAGATATAAAATCTTTCATTTGGCCTTCAAAGCCTTTCATAACCTGGCCTCTTCCTATCTTTCCACTCTTCTTACATCTTACACCTCCACCCCAATATGTACTCTGTGATCCGAGGACACTACTTTCCTTGTTGATCCTTAAGGAAAATATTCCATCTCCTGATTCAGGAGATTTGAAAGTATTATACAAAGATTTTTGCAATTTGAAATAAATTATGCTCATTAAACTATGCATTTGGTCCAGAAATACCTGACCATAAGTCACTTTAAGTTTTTAAAAGGTAAGGACTGTCATCTATTGGAGGATTGTCAGCTCTTGGGTAAATACCAAGACATCTGATGTTATCTTTAAGTCCTGAAGCTAGCTCTAAGAGATATAACTCTGTCCTTACCAGTCCTTGTACAATTAGAGGAGTTTTTTATCTCTTCCAAAGAAACAGAAAAAAATGATAGTTTTGATCTCCTAGCAAAGATTACAAGATGCAGATAGGTCCCTTAAAATACTATCAGAGAGGGGCAGTGAGTAGCCTCATGTGAATGCCAACCCATCTTTCTTAGAATACCCAATTGTAACGTTCCTGCCCCAACTCTGCAACTTGCTACTTTTTCTCCTTGCCTACCAAGACACCTGTCCTTTGTTATATGTCAATAAAGAGGGTCCCCTGACTTTACTGAGATTGCCAATCTGACCCATTTTGTTAATAGTTATACACATCACTGTTAATAAAATAATTGTGCTCAGAGCCCTGTACCTCAGTTTACCTTTATTAATTTTATTTGCCACAGTCATTTCACATTTTTAAAATAATTAAAACAATACAATTTTTAACATGACACTGAATTTTTCCAAAAGATAAAATGTCAAGTATTATTCATTGTAAGCTAAATCCAATTTTGTTGTATTTGATAACTGATGTATCTGATATATATCATATGATAATATTTGAACCATATAAATAGGTGAAGAAATGAAAAGATATCATGATATTCTATCTCCTGCCTCCCCATCTTTGCACTAACTGTGCCCCATGCCTGGAATACCCTCTCTCCTTATTTCCATGTCTTAGTTTCCCTGGCTTCCTTAAAGACTCAGCTCAAGTCCCACCTTCTGCAAGAGGCCTTTCCATGCCCCTTTCCCTATTAGTATCTTCCTTTCTGAGATAACTTTCTGTCTACTCTGTATATAGCATGCATGAACCTGGTTATTTACATGTTTTCTCCTCCATTAAAATATATGTTTCATAAGGGCAGGAATGTAAAGGGATCCAGTCAATAAAATATTGAACTAATGAGTATAGCTAACATAACAGGAAGCATTTTGACAGGCAACTGAAAACAGTAATTTAAAAACTAGTGAAGGCAGTTCCAGATAAAGAAAAATTTTCAACCGAAAATTATAGTCTCTGTAACATAAAAAAAAACTAAAGAAATCTTAAATAGGCTGGAAAAAAAAATCACAATCTAAAATGATTATTCAATATTCTGACTCATCAGTTCCCTGCAGCCAAGGTCAGCCATCCCATCATTTCCCATCTAGGTTACCTAAGTTCCTCTGAACTTCATATGAATCTCATCATCCTACATGATCACATCAACCCTGAAACTCATATTTCCTCAGGGTGAAACTCACACCTCTACCACAAGGGCCCTCCTCCCATTTGGTTGGGAAGGGTGGAGGGTGGACAGTGGAGAGCTTCTCAGATCTTCCATTTGAGGAGGACTCCAGGGCAGCCATCTCCTCATTTCTTATCCAACCATATTCCTATGAAATTCACCATGTCCTTTTACCAGTACCCTTTTCCAGCCCTCCAGCAGTCTTCAAGCTTTTTTTTTTTATGCATTGTCTTTCTCCTTTAGATTGTGGGCTCCTTGAGGGAAGGGATTATGTTTTACTTTGACTTATTTAATTGCCAGTGCCTGGCACATGATAGGTGCTTAATAAATATTCACTCACTGACTGAGGCGAAGCCACCAAAGAAAAAAATAATACTTCAAAAGGGCTGAGGAAAAATGAAATATTAGACAGTGTGAACAACTCTGTGCTAGAAGTTGACTGAATGAGAAAGAATCAGCATTAATATGGTTAAAACAATGCACTTAATTTTTTAAAAGAAAAAACAAATGGTGCTAAGAATAATAAGCCCCCTGGATCCTCTTGGAAATCTACTTAAGAAGATAACAAATAAAAACTGACAAGACGTTAAAAAACTAAAAAGAAATGGCTGACCAGCTATAATTTTGGGAAAAAAAATAGTTTAAGGGGGTAGGTGACACAGTGGATAGAGCACTGGCTCTGGATTCAGGAGGGCCTGAGTTCAAATCCGATCTTAGACACATAACACTTTACTAGCTGTGTGGGTCTGGGCAAGTCACTTAATCCCAATTGCCTCACAAAAAAAAATAGTTTAAATGATTGAATTTAAATTTAATTTAATTTAAATGATTAAAATATATGTGAACATAGTTACTAGGAATAGTTTAAATATTAGTGAATCATAGGATCATAGATTAAGATCAGAAGACATTGAGGAGTGTTAAAGGGATGAGTCACATGAAACAATACCTTGGGTGAAGGATAAAATTAGTTTCAGCTATTTTAAGATGGTAGACACCATATAAGTTTATATGTTGTAATGAAAAAACAAATCAGTAAAAAAGGAAGAATTTTAAAAGAGAGACACAGGGGATGGCTGGTATTCACCATTTCCTTTACCACTTTTTGGGGGGTTTTTAGATGTGTTTACCAGACTTGAGTGGTCCCAATTCAATGAATGAGACCTATGACCTATTTACTACTTTTTCCAATTCAGTAATCCATTTGCCACCTTTCTTCTTATGAAAAGAACGTCTCCTCTGCCAAAAATGTCTTTTCTCCAGAACTGCATCTCCTTAGCTTGTTTCAAGGCTCACCTTACATACCACCTATTATTACAGGCAGTCTTTCCTGATTCCTAGTTGCTAGTGATTTCTCCTGTATTCATTTATCTCTATAAAGGAAGAAATCTCCCAGTAGAATGTAAGCTCCTAGAAAAGGAGAATTTTATGTTCATCTCTGTATCTTTAGTACTTGGTATTATGCTTTGCATAGGTAGGCATTTCCTGAATTAAATCAAGTTAAACTTAATGAGTAGAAAATCATCACAGGAACTGAACACAAGAACTGAGAAGGCTGTATGAATTGTAGAAAGAGCTACATGGGCAAGTACAATACTATACACTTCTAACCCTAAATTTGTTTTTAATCCTAAATGCCTCCAACTCTAAATTCGTTTCTAACCCTAACCCTAAATTTGTTTTGTTTCACTTCTAACCCTAAATTCATTCTAACTCTAAAATTGTTTCTAATTCTAAACTAATTTCTAACTGTAACCCTAATCCTAAATTAGATAGGATTAGATAGATAGATACATAGATACATAGATACATAGATAGACAGACAGATAGATAGATAGATGGGTAGCTCACTCTTAAAGTAATAGTATGGTAGTCTTGGTATGGTATAATACACTAACATTCATTAAATGGAGGATTATGGTCTATAATAGATCATGGTCTATCCTAGATCATCCTGCAGTAAAGTTCTAAGACACACTTCATCACTAGACTATGAAGGCTTATGAAAATTGACAACAATTTCTACCAGATTCTTACTAAACTGAAGCCTTCAATTATAATCCTTGTGATGGAATTTGTGTCCAGGTGTCCAAAGCTTGGAGAGATTCATCCCTGTATACCAAGGGACTCAACTACAATTTGATGTTTCCTAAAACACCCTAACCTCATAATCTGCTCAACTTCTAAGATCAACTTTGCACTCTGGCTCAGCCATACACTGGAAAGACCACATTTTTGGTACTTCCATCACACACAAATATTCCACTATAGTTATCAAAAACATTGAAATTCCTTTATCTGATTATATATTACTATAACTACTTCTGTCTTACTCCTACCTCCTAAAATTGTTCTTTATCTTTAGCATGACCTTCAAATCCTCTACCCCTCAGTATTTCCCAAGCCAACACTCATGATCTAGTTTTCACTTTACTTACAGCCCAATCTTGATCCTAGAGTTAATCATTCCCAGCTACAGGGCATCTTGAATTAGATGCCCTTGTCCCTACTGTCATTCATAGGCTGCTAAATTTGCCCCTGGATTTCTTCCATCTGTCACTTCCACTTCTACTCATATATTGCTAAATATAGCTAAAGAAAGTCACATAACTATGCTGAATGAGTCCATTACAAACTGATGTTATCTAATCTAGACTGGGTCCTTACTAAAGTCTAATTCCTCCAAAATGGATTCTCTATCCCACTTCCCATAGAAACTATTTGAAAATATAATCTTCTTTCCACAAGTCAACCATACTACCCATTCACCATCCCCTTAGCAGAAGACAGAGATCATTCTGTCCAAATTCCCTTTCCTCTGTTTCTCTACATATGAAAATCCTCTGACAGCATCCTTTATTCTATCAATCTTTGATGTTGAGGTGTACTTCCTTTTTGTGAATGCCAACCAATCTACATGTACTCTTGATTTCATCCTCTCTGTTATTCTCCAGAAGATGGCCTCCACAACCATCCCCACCTTCAATCACCCCCTTTCTACTAGTTCCATCACTGCTATCTACAAATAAGCCCAGGTCTCTTAATCCTCTCATGCTCTCAAACTAAAATTGTTTCTCTCCTCCTCTTGAAAACAAAACTCCTAGGAAAAGTTGTCTCCACACTGCTTTACAACTCTTTTTGCATGATACTGCCTACACTTTGTCCATCATCCTCACTCCCCCAAACTGGGAATTGACTCTAATAGTAGACTCTTCACCATTTCCAGTCTGGAACCATGTATCCAAGCCCCTTTTCCCACTACTCTAAAAACTCGTGCCCACTTTTTCTACAACTTTTATATATTGCCTTCTCTCATTAGAAAGTGAGCTCCTTACAGGTAGGAATTGTCTTGCCTGTTTTGAATTCCCAGTATTTAGCAAAATGTCCGGCATGAAGCAAAAGATTAATAAATTATTCATATGTTTCTATCTATTCTCATGATATTCATTTCCTCACTTCTCTCTTCTAACTTGTCAAAAATTTTCAATCTGACTTCTAATCTTACCACTCAGTAGAAACTGCTTTCTCTAAAGTTACCAATGCTCTCTTAATTGCCAAACTACTCTTCCTTAATTCTAGTACTTTCCCTCTATAACTTGCTTGCACAAGTGGTTAGCATATTGCCTACTTCATTAGACTGAAAGCACCGTGAGAGCAGGTCTGTTCTCTTTGTATTCCTGGTACTTAGCACAGTGTAAAGTAAGAACTTAATAAATATTTACTAACATTTTCTTAGTAATTGTCTATCTTTATTTCTACAGTACTTAATATTTATGACATTCTGCTGGATACCCTTTTTTCTTGAATACTCTGACCCTTTTGATGGTTTGCTGCACACACAGGACTAATAGAAAATCTGTCTCCAATCTTTTCTCATAGAGATGATGGACTGAAGGTGCAGCATGAGGCATATATTTTCAGATAAAGTCAATGTATGAATTTTTCTTGCTTGATTATACTTATGTATTTATTAAAATGGGGAAATTTTATTTCTGTGGAGGAAGCGGAAGGAGCAAAAGTAATAGTGATACCCCTCAAATTTTTTTTAAAAAATATACAGAAGAGAAAAAAGAAAATTCCTAAAGGGACAGTGATAAGCAGGACAATGTTGGTCAAGTCAAAATAAATATAAAATAGCAAAAGGATGAAGATAAAATGGGTATTATAATATAAGCAAAGTATTCATAGAGTATCAGAAATGTCCAAATACTAAATTAATTCACTTTTTGGGTTCTCATCTTCCTCTAACTTCACTGCTTTTCAAACATGAAACTTTAGGACTCTTTCTCAAGATATTTTTGACCTTCAACTTGAGATTACAGAATAAAGAGTTTTGGTTTTTCTTCCCTCCATTCAATGTCCACAACTTTGCTTAAGACCTTAAAAATCGGGGGCAGCTAGGTGGCACAGTGGATAGAGCACCAGCCCTGGATTCAGGAGGACCTGAGTTCAAATCTGGTCTCAGACCAGATACTTGACACTTACTAGCTATGTGACTCTGGGCAAGTCATTTAAACCCAACTGCCTCAAAAAAAAAAAAAAAAACAAAAAGACCTTAAAGATCTTTGCTGTTCCTCCAAGGATCCTTTATCTTCCTCTCATCATTCTGACAACACTGCTTGTCTCTCTAGGTTTGGGAAAAACCTAACATTTGGGTGACTCTACAGCAGCAGTCCCCAAGTATGCTGCCTTGAATATAATAAGCCCCACTTCAGGCTAGCCAAAGACGAGGGTCATGCATGCTTTGACACCCTAAATGAAAGGAAAGCTACAGGGAAATAATGAGAAAGTGAAAGGCACCATGACAGAGTGAAAAGTGTGCTGGATTTGGAGTCAGACAAACTGAGTTCCAATTCCACTTCTGCTACCTACTATTTCTGTGAACTAGGTCAAATCATGTTAACTTCTCTAGACTTCAGTTTGCCCATCTCTAAAATGACACAGTTGGATTTGAATATCTCCAAGGTCCGTTCCACCTCAACTGATGACCTTGTAATCCTATTAAAATAGTGAATCTCCCTCCCTATCATCCTTTCCCACCTCAAAAAGCTACATATGAAACCTCAAGCTTTTTATAATAATGAATTCCTTATGAGACCAAAGATGACGTACCTTTAACACACTGACCAATTTTCTATTAAAAAAGAAACTTAATAACATATTCTTGGGGATGATGTGGGGAAGAAGGGTGGAAGGAGGACCAGACCTTCAATTACTGGGAATTTAAGTAGCTTAAATCTTATTACAGATATCACTTTAAAGCCCAATTACTTCACAATTACATTGGGCCACTTGACACCAGAGCAGAAAAGCAATAACTTCTTAGCGGAAAAAAATCTTTACAGGAAACAGAATATCTCTTACAGTAAACTCTTCCACCTATCTAATTAAAAAGACATCTCTGGTTTAAATGATTCATCAAAATATCACACCATAAAAGTTAATGTTCATAAAGCTTAGATAAACAAATCTTAAAAATATAGAAATGAAATACTAAATAGACCATTATGTTAAATTATATACAAGTGCTTAGAATTTTGTACTTTAAATTTAATTTTTTAGTATTCAAAATATTTTAGCAAATTGCTTCCAAATATTTAAACATTATATTTTATTACATACTATAAATATAGAAATCATATTTTTATTTACTTATTTGCATTTCTTATGAGTTAAAATTATAGGGTTTTAGAGCTAGAAAGGACCAAAGAGATCATTTAGTCAATGTCCTAATTTTATAGGTGTATAATTGAGGGCCTTGAGACATTAAGTGAATTGCTTAAGTTCAAATAGCTAGTTACTGTCAAGACCTAAGTATCTAGACACCTCAGCAGTGTTCCTTCAAGCATACCAGGCTACCATTTTGTCTCCTAAAATTGCCATACTAAAAATAGTGGAAGTAGTTATTCTAAATATAGAGACTAGTGAATTAATGGGAATATAGGACAGAACTCTACATCTTTAATCTTCCCATTTGGAGGGATTTTATGAACAGATGTCATGACTCAAGATATCATTTCTCAGGCAGGAATATTCAGGGACAAGCTCTAATAAAGAATTTTCAACTCCACATCTGACAATAAGATGTTAATCACGGAAGCTGGAGGAGAAGCTTGGTCCTACCATTTTAACAACAGAAAGTCAACCCTAGGAACTGCAGGTCCTATAGCCAGTGCTATAGGTTCTCAAAGAAACCAAACCTAAATATAGATTTCTAAACGCTCAAGAAGAAACCTTAAGGTGGCCAGGACCAAAACACTGCACTTTATTGGATCTTAGTTAATACATATTTATGGTGTTGTCTTGACAACTAAATGAAATAATACTGATATATGAAAGCATTTGCAACTGTAAGCCATACAAGTGTACACAAGCCAACAAACCTTATTATATAGCACTCAAAGAAACTGTAATTACCAGAGTAACTAACTAATGGTAAATCACTGGCATAAAGCTCAGGAATAAAAACTAAACTTTAGTGATGTCAGTAGCACTTTATCTCAAAATGCTTTCCACATTTTCACAACTTCGCGTTTTTCCAAATACTGCATATAAAACAAATTGAAAATCAGGAGAGTATCTATCTCTAACTTTTGACAACAGTATCAAAAATAACCAGGATTAAAAAAAATAAATAAACATTATTCCTATTTCCTTAGCTACCAACAGCAATCTTTGATAGGCTGGCCACATTGTTCGAATGTTAAACATACGCTTACCAAAAAAGACTATTTTATGGAGAACTCACACAGGGCAAGCACCCACATGGTAGTCAGAAAAAGGACACTCACAAAGTCTCTCTTAAGAACTCTGGAACTAAGTTTTAAAAACAAATGTTAAAATTGTTTTCACATGCAACTGGGAAATAAGATATACAGGCAATGGGGTATAGAAATCTATCTTGCCCTACAAGAAAATAGGAGGGGAAAGAGATAAGAGAAGGGGGGAAGGAGAGATAGAAGGAAGGGCAGATTAGGGGAAAGGGTATTCAGAATGCATGCCTGTCTTAGGGTTGGGGGAGGGATGAGATGGGGAGAAAATTATACTCAAATTGGAACTCAAAATCTTGTGGAAGTTAATGTTGAAAACTAAAAATAAATAAATTAATAAGAGAATTTTTAAAAAAAAGACCTTTGGAACTGATTGTGTGACATGGGAGACACTGGCACATGACCATCCAGAATGGCATACCATCATTAGAGAAGGTGCTGTGCTCTATAAGTAAAAGAGAATTGAAGTAGCTTAAAAGAAACACTAGATGTGCAAATTTAGAGAATCTACCTCAAATGTTTACATGGACTATTTGTGCCTGATCTGTGGTAGAACATTTCAAGTTTCTATTGGTTTGATGAGCCACAGTCGGACACACTGTAACTTGACTATAGCATAATGATGTCGTTTTGGTCCTCTTCCAGAATGAAGGACAACCAACCAACCAACCAACCAACCAATCAATCAATAGCAATCCTCTTTGATCAAAGTCATCATTTGGAAATTAACTATCAAAAACATTACTTCCTGATTGTAACTTAAGAGTCTATAAACTTAACGACCTACATTTATGAAATTTCTGCTTTTAAAAGAAAACCAATAATGAGATATTTTCTCAAATCTATTCTATACAAATTCTGAAGTAAATTTATATCAAGTATATAAAGCCAAACTTCGGGCTTTTCAAGAAAACAAGCAATGTAAAATGATAAGTAAATAGGAAAAACACTAAACTGTTACTACTGCTTATTTGGCAGTCAATTTCCTTGTCTGTCTAATTTTTTAACTTACTCAAACAATAATCTAACACCCTTAGCAACACGGTTAATAAAATATATTTATACTATTCACCTTGGTCCCCCTTCTATTAAACTTGGTAGTTGTTTTTCAATTTCTTAAATATATTTTATTTTCATTTCACCACTAAATGACAAGATTATAGGTTTAGAGTTAGAAGGGACTTAGAGGTAACCAAGTCCAGTCCCCTCATTTACAAGTGAAAAAGCGGAGGCCCAGAGAAGTTAACTGATTTGCCCACAGTTACACAACCTGTAAATTTTCTGAGGGGAACTTTGATGCCTGGTCTTCTTGATTCTAACATCAGCCCTTTCTTAATATCTACAGGATTATCACTGGAAAGAAGCCACACGGTAAAAGTACATGTAATATTTGCTTTGTTTTGTTCAATATATTTAAAAGAATATGTATTTATTGTCAATGTATTTATTTTCTATTTTTATAACCATCTATTTTCTTTAAGTTCTGAATTATGCCACATAAAGTCTGTACTGAGTATTATCAGTAATTCTCTTTATTTCTTTTCTTCTCATTGTGAATTTACCATGATCTTTTCTTAGGTTTTTTTTTTTTTTAATTTGGGTAATTTTAAAACCTGAATCCTATTTACATGTCAATTTTGTTGGTTCTTTTTTTAAAAAGCTATTTATTTTATTTTATGCAAATAGGATCACAGAATTCTGAGTCAGGAAAACTCTTAAAGAATTTAGTCAGATCCTCTCATTTTACAGGTAAGGAAAAAGAGTCATCCAGATTTAAGTAGCTTGCCCAAGGTCACCTAGGTACTAAGTGGCTGAGGGTTGAACCAAATGTTTTCTGAACCAAAAGTTTTCTGAAACCAAATACAAAGTTTTTCCTAAAATGCTACATAATAATTGCCCCTGTTATACAAGAAGAAGCAGAAAGTAAAGGGCACATGTTATCAGAGAAGCAAACGAAACCCACATTAAGTACCTCAAAGCACCACAAACTAAAAAATTCAAAAATTTTCCCTTAAAATGGCTCTTCTTAAATTCCATGGGATAATTGCTCTCATTTATATACATTATCAATGATTCTTCCTTTTGAGTCACCGTAAGCATAAATCCAATCCTACTGATTGTACTATCAAAATCTCTTTAGTATTTATCTTTACTCTCTATTCCCTGATGCCACCATGCTAGTCTACACTCTCATTACATCTTATCTGAATTGTTACAATACCCTCTTAACATTTCTGCACTTCATTCTTCACACTGTTGTCATATTAATCTTCATGACGAGCAAATATGATGGTGTTAAACTACTATAAAAAATACTGTGATGACTCACTAGTGTCTAACAAATCAAATCCAAATTATTAAAGATTCTCCACAGTATGTTTTCAATCCATCTCATTGCCCTTCAAAATAGTTCATGTTTCATCCAAATCAACTATTCATGGGAATGAAGTACCATTGTTATTACTAATGTATTTCTGTACCACGAGATTAAGCCAGAAAAGAAGAAAGAGATAAAGAGATTATTACTATAAGTAGAAATAACGACTTCTCTCTGAAAATCTAATACATTTAAAGGAGGGAGAGAGGTGGGGAAGAGGAGGAGGGAGGGAGCCTGGGAGGAAGAGGGAGAAGGAAAGGGAGGGAGGGAGAAATAGAGAGGGAGAGAGAAAAAAAGAGAGGGGGGAGGGGAGAGGAAAGAGAGAGAAAGAGTAAGAGAGAGAATATAGAATATTATCAAAAATAGCTGAGTACTGGCCAGCAAGGCTTCATTCCAAAGCAGCATTATAGCTCTGTGTAAAACCTTTAAGTCCTATAAGGAGAATACTTGAAAAAAAATTATCCCAAAGTTAAATTAAGCAACAATTAATAAAAAGGGGATATTGAGTCATCAGTTTCATGTGGCAGCCAAAGCTAATGTGATCATGAGCTAGAGAAAATTCCATGAGAATCAACATTAAAGAAATAGAATACTTAAATATGTTATACCTTCTCTTCTAAAGGTATGAGCTTGTACTCAAATCCCTGGAACTTTTTCAGAACACCTGCTGTCTAATCATGCCTCCTCTACCTTATATTTATGGAATTGATGTTTTGAACTCAAGTGCAAGATTTTACACATTTATCCACATTGAATTTCATTTTATTAGATTTAGAGCAATACTCTACTCTATCAAGATCTTTTTAGATCCCAACTCTGTCATTCAAAGAATTAACAAACCTCCCAGCGTTATGTCATCTGCAAATTGGATGAACATACCACCTATGCCTTTATCCAAGTAACTGATAAAAATTTTAAATAGTGCAAGCTAAACTCATAGCCCTGAAGTACTCTGCTAGAGATTTCTGGAAACGTGGCCAATGAACCATTAACAGTAACACTTTGAGTAGAACCATCCAAACAATTTGGAATCCATTTACTTGTTTCACTGTATATGCTATGTTCTACACAAGAACTGTATAAGATATTTTATCAAAAGCTTTGTTAAAATCAAGATGTATTATATACACAGTACTACCCTCATCCATATTTTAGTAATGCTGCTAACAAAAGGGAAATAGCATGACCTGAGATTTGCTTCCTTGTGTTTTCAAAGAATTCATTTTTAATTAACTTGTGATGAAAATGAGTTGGGGGTATAAACTAATAAGCCAAGTGTGGCTTTGGTGCAAGCATGCTGCAAAAAAAGGAAAAAAAATTAACTATGCAAATAAACACTAGTCCATACGACACATCTGTTTAAATACATATGCCTCATTTTAACTAGATCATACTTAAAACTATAGTTATCATTCTAAAAACTACAAGAGAATTATGAAAATTCCTAATAAGTTGTTAACTAAAGCATCACTGCTGTTCACAACTATAATACCCAATACCCAATGAGTGAAAATGAAATTCTGGCATTAGGACGAGAAAAAAGATAAATTATTTAAGAAAAAATCTGCAGCTGAAACATGATGATTCACCCAAGGTCAACAGCACTCTTCTATCTGTAAAGCATCCAATTATTTAGTTGAAACACAGAATATGCCTGTACACACCATTTTTAGTGCTAATTCAGGAGCTGTCGATCAGTTCCATTTGTTTACATGCTTTCAAAGTACATTGCGCCTGTCTGAACATTCATAGTAAAGAATGCAGAGAGCATATTTGAATCTACTTAACCTTCATCAACCAATATTCACGCACTCATTAATATTTTTTATCTCACTTTCAAGCATGACATAGCTCATACTGGAATAATAACTTGCTGATAATTGTTCAAGACAACAGCTGGACAGGCAGAGTACAGAGGTGAACATTCTCATAGAATACAGAATGTAGCAATGCATTACAATCAGCTTAAAACATCATCTATGTTCAACAGTTTTGAAAAGTATAAAATTAATTTTGTAAAATGAATTTACTTTAGTTACTCCTTTAAGTCTTAAAGGCAAATTGTATTATTTTCTATATATGTCATGATTCCAAAATGACCAAAAGACAATCACTCATTCAGTTCATCTCCAACCTCAATATTAGGTGATTTTTCTTTATTTAGAACCACGACACATAATCTATGGTCAGTATGACTATTCAAAATGATCTGATTTAAAGCCTACCACAAGAAAAAGAATTTTTACATCTTTCTAGTAATAATCCTCTTTGATAAGAAAGATCATAAAAGTATTACTTATATTTTGCAAAAGCCATTAGGAATTATATAAAAGTACAGTTCTACCTAAATTAAACTATTTATTCAGTGCCATGACAATCAAACTACCAAAAATTATTTTCTACAGATAGAAAAAAATAATAAAAAAAATTCATTTGGAAGAACAAAACAGTCAAGGATATCGAGGGAATCAAGGAAAAAAATGTGAAGGAAGGTAGTCTAGCCATATCAGATTTCAAACTGTATTATAAAGCTGTAATTATCAAAACAATCTGTTACTGGCTAAGAAACAGAGTGGTCAGTCAGTGGATTAGATTATGTACACATTATATTACAGTAAATGGCCACAATAATCTAGTATATGATAAACCCAAAGATCCAAGCTTTTGGAACAAAAACTCATAATTTGACAAAAATTTCTGGGAAAACTGGAAAACAAGATGGCAGAAAGTAGGTATAACTCAACATCACACATCATATAACAAGATATGATAAAAATGGGTACATGATAAGCAAATTAGAAGAGCATGGAATAGTTTATTTGACAGATCTATGGATAAGAGAAGAATTTAGGACCAAAGCAAACATGGAGACATTACAAAATATAAAATGGATAACTTTGATTATATAAAATCAAAAGATTTTTCACAAACAAAACCAATGCAACCAAAATTAAAAGGAAAGGAGAAAATGGGGGTGGCACAGATTTTGTAAGAAGTATGTCAAATATATAGAGAATTAAATCAAATTTATAAAAATACAAATCATTCTCCAATTGATAAAGGGTCAGACAAAGAAATTAAAGCTATCTATAGTCATATGAAAAAAATGCTCTAAATCACTATTAATTAAGTAATACAAATGAAAACAACTCTGAGGTACCAGATCACACCTATCAGATTGGCTAATACGACAAAAAAGAAAAATGAAAAATGTTGGAGAGGATGTGGGAAAACTAAGATGCTAATGTACTGTTGGTAGAGTTGTGAAGTGATCCAAACATTCTGGAAAGCAATTTGGAACTATGCTCAAAGGGCTATCCGGCTGTGCGTACCCTTTGATCTAGCAATACCACCACTAGGTTTATATCCTAAAGACATTTAAAAGAAAAAAAAAAAGGAAAAGGACCTATTTGTACAAAAATATTTATAGTAGTTCTTTTTGTGGTGGCTTGGAATTAGAAATCAAAGGAATGCCCATCAATTGAGGAACAGTTAAACAAGCTGTGACATATGATTGTGATGTAGAATTACTATGCTATTAGAAAAGACAAGCAGGATGATTTCAGAAAAAACTGGAAAGACTTATATGAACTGATGCTTGAAGTAAGCAGAATCAGGAGAACATTGTATACAGTAACAGCAATATTGTCTGATGAAGAACTGTTAATAGGGGCAGCTAGGTGGTGTAATGGATAGAGCACTGGCCCTGAAGTCAAGAGGACCTGAGTTCAAATCCAGCCTCAGACACATAACACTTACTAGCTGTGTGATCCTGGACAAGTCACTTAACCCCATTGCCTAGCCACCCCCCCCAAAAAAAAATGAATGTGAAGAACCGTTAATGACTTAGTTATTCTCAGCAATACAATGATTCAAGATAATTCCAAAAGTCTACCAATAAAGCATACTATCTGCCTCCAGAGAAAAAACATATTGTCTGAATACAAACGGAAGCATGCTATTTTTTACTTTCTTTCTTTCATTCTTTTTTTTTTAATTCAAGTCTACTTACACAAAATTACTATTATCGAAATGTTTTAGATGACTGCACATGTATAATCTATATCTGACGGCTTACTGTCTCAGGGAGGGGACAAGAGAGAGAGGGATAGCATTTGGAACTCAAAACTTTTAAAAAAATGTTTAAAAATTGTTTTAACATGTAATTGGGGGGAAATATCATATATATTTATATGTACAAATATATACATAAATACATATGCACATATATATAAATACATATACACGTATACATATATAAAATAGGAACCAAAAAAAAAGAATTATGTAAAAGTGGGAGAGCCAATTTATGCATTCAGACTATCAGTCTGTTTATGCATATAACTAAAAGAACTCAGATTGGTGTACATAAGGAAGAAGCAACTATTAACAAATTAATATAACATAATTATTAGAGTTGGAGGAGTCAGAGATGTTATGTTAATCTCACAACTAATAGAGAGACATTCGACTTCATATGACTCCCAACAGTTATGAAAGATTCACTAATTAACTATGATCAAAGATATGTTTATATTGTAATTCTTCTAAGCTGAAATAAGCGCTCTCACCCTTCTTTACAGAGTTGGAGAAAAATGGGTTTGGAACATCAATACTTAGCACAATGCTTATTAGTACACAACTAAGTAACACCAACACTTAGCACAATGCCTTTTAGCACACAATTAAGTAAAAACTTGATTGGTTTGTTGATTGGTATAATGTAAAACTTTCTTAAGGCATGGATTAGTATAAGCAAAGTGGTTTTTCCTCTTTTTTTTATGCTTTGTTATAACAGATGGTTTCTCTTGCAAAGAGAAGGGCAAGGAATATATGTATTTGGAAATGTAGATGAGGCAAAAACAAAAGATAGCAATAAAAATGTATAAAAACAAAGAAAACTCCAGAGAATCAGCTGAGAAACTAATTGAAATGATAGATACAGTGAAGAAGCAGGATACAAAATAAATGCACAAAATCAACAGTATTTGTACAAATGCAAACACTTGGTGATCTCTTTGGGTTGGAAGAACCCAAAGAAACTGATCTGAAGTTCCTAAAGAAACTGATCACAAACCTTTTATACCTAGTCCTCTGGTATAATTCTCATCTGTATCCTCCCACAAGTTCACTACAGGGAGATCCTCAATTTCTCCTGAAGTTTTGAGGGCACTGGTGCAGCACTATAGCTGTCCTCCAAACATCCTCCATTCTGCCACGACAAACCCATCTTCTCTTCCTAACAAATAGGATGTCCTGATGATAAATATTTACTACTCTTCTTCACAGTTCCTCAGTGGTTAGAGAATACAGCCTGCTTACATCTATCATGTACATCTTCACTGCACTCTACATGACACTCATTGAAATACCTGTACCACATCTTGCTGTCTTTATAGGAACATTAGTAATATATTAGTATGAAAAATGTGGGCTTTTGATATGGACCTTTATTAAACCTTTCAAGGGAAGCTTGGAGTAAGTAAAAAAAGCTCTGCAGTTTCCTAAAAGCAATCCAGCTTTATCTCATTTTCCTGTTCAACTATGGGCCCAACTAGTTGCCTATCTGGACCATCTGCCCCAGATAAATGGCTAAGTTCTGTAGGATTACAGGTTAATTTTATCTAAATTTTAATTTCCTTGAAGGTTGTATAACTTCTTCTGAATACCTCACAGTGCCTAACCCAAGGTAGGTTGATACTCAAGTACTTGATTCACCAACTGGATATATGCAAATGCATGCTAAAATCTGGGCTATACACATTTTTCATCCAATTGATCTTTGATGTCTAGACAGATTCTAGACAGATGACCAGACTCCTTTGGGAAATTAAAAATCTCTTCCAGGAAGATGTGAAATGTTCTGAGGCATGGTCTAATCAGAACAACATCATCCTCAAACAAGGCATATGGAAGACCACACCATCCTAAAAGAATTCCCCTCTTTGTCATGTACTGTACACTGGATCTCCTTCATCTCAGTGGCAAATAACTTTGGTGAGTATACATCTGTTTTCTTGTTTTATAACTTGCTAGCTTATTATCAGAGAGAGTTGCTGAATAGCGTTATTTTTGTTATTACAATTTCCAAGGAATCTTGAAAGATTTTAATGTGTGAATGAAAAACACCTTGCGGCAAGAGCCTATAAGGGAATTTTGTTCTACAAAATTGAGAACTGTACTTGAACACAGTACATTCTAATGAGAAATACATATTGAGGAAAAGAGATAATATGAAAAATAGTCCCTGAAACTAAAGGAAAGTACATATTTAGTTAAAACACACCATATAGCTTATTTTTGATCCTCAAAGCAGAAGTTTCTTTTCTGGAGACTCTGAAGTTCAAAATATCATTAATCTAATTTCAAATACATTTCTAATACATGTTAAAGGTGAGAGTGTTGACTTACTCTTCTTTTATGTTTGGAATCTACATAAATATTTTTTCTTCCTTCAATTAATGAAATATATCTATGATCTCATGGATATGAGGATCCCTTCCAGTAGGGTAAATCACAACTCATCCAACGCTTCCTGTCAACTTTAATTCCAAAATAATCTCAATGTTACATTTTACCATACTGGAGGCCTTCCTCTGTCTTTCCACATGTTATACAGACGTCAAACAAGCACGTTGTCTGTTCTTCATATACGACTGTTCTGTATGAAAGGAACCTTTTTATGCCATTTTACAAAATATTAACAGCTCTTCATTGGTAACAGGACGCAGCCTATACATACCACTAATTCTCTATTGCCCCCGGTTGAACTTCAACTTTAATTTTTGAAAGACTGTGCAATATTTCATTACTCACTCACAGTCATATGACATCAATGGAAAAATACTGATTTTTTTTAATGGGCCTTTGTTTCAGTGAGAAACTTTAGTTTAGAAACTTTAAAGTTTAGAAACTTAAAGTTTAGAAACTTTAGTGAGTCACTAAAGACACTACATAATTGATACTAAAGACACTACATAATTGATAAAGGCAACCCAGTTCATCAGTCTATTATTCAATTCTATGTCCAGCTTATTTGCCAAAGAAACAAATGCTAATAGGCCAATTCCATTGGTTACCCATCCAAATACAATTTATAATCTATAAAAACTGGCTTCTTCAACTACTTAGCTGATCTTGTTGTACATAGCTAACAGCTAAAATCATGATTATGAAGCTAATTTATCTGGCCCTGCAGAGTTCCAGAGCTTCTGTGATCAACACAATGACATCCATAAATACAAACATATGCAGGACCTTATAACCTATAGGGCATCATTCTTCCATTTGGACCCTGGGGAGGTATATGGCCAAAAAAAAAAATAAAGAATGAAGCAGAAAAGAACTTTAGTGAACAAAAGTCTTCCTGTTTAATATCTCAATTGATATTATTAGTCCAAATATCAGAAGATTGTGAGGATCAAATGTAATAATATATGTAAAATGCCGTGCAAATTTTAAAGAACTATATCTTCTTCTTCTACTACTACTACTACTACTACTACTACTACTACTACTACTACTACTACTACTATATCACATTACTTCTGTTGTTACATCTATTGAATAATCTTGTATGATTTTGATTTAGTAGGCACTCAACAAAAAATCATGTTAGTCAATTGATGATTTCTACATAAATGAAAGAACTTACTAGGGTAGATCCTTAAAGAAGAATTTTGGGATAAAAATATCACATGATTTATTTTCAAAGCAAATGATAAGCACAATGAAATCCTGTATTTTCTTCACCCAGGTTTCTGAAAGTTTTTTTTGTTTCGTTTTTTGGTTCGGCATTCTGTTGAAGCCTACAGATCCATTCTCAGAATGTTTTTAAGTTCACAAAATAAAACAGAGAGGATTGTAAAAGAAATTAGTTATCAAAATATTTTAAGACTAAAGTTCATAGACCTCAGGTTTAAAACCCTGTGCTATACCTTTTAATTAACTGAGTGACTCTTAAGAGCTGAACTACTTTAGTATATCATTTGAAAAAGTCTACCTATGGCCTTTTCAAACTTTCATAAATAATGCATTTAATGCCTATGAAGATTAGTATAATAAAGGTTATGGAAAGATTCAATATATCAACCATCATTTATTAAATTCCTACTGTGTGCAAGACATTAGAAGATGGGAATACAAAGGGCTACAATAGGGAGCCCCTGAAGCTTTTTGAAAAGGGACATAACATGATAAGATTTATTCTTCAGAAAAACCACTTTGACAGCTATGTGAAATATAGATCAAAGTAGGTAGCGATTTAAAGCTAAGAGAAAACAATCAGGAGGTTATTGCAAATGGCCCAAGTAAGAGATCAAGAAGGAGAGTAGTAGCCATGTGAATGGAATGAAGGGATAGATACTACAGCATTTGTGGAGGTAAGATCAACAAGATATAGCAACTAATTGGATATGGAAAATCACTTTCTGAACCACTGGACAGCATGTTATCTTGGAATAGGTCTTACAGTTCCTTAAATCTTTTTGAAGAATTAAACTAAGATTTAGGAGAAACACTCAAACTACCTATCAACTTAAATTTCTACCTTCTGGCTGCTCTCTAAGTTTATTAAGTGATCCTCACTATTCTTTCTGATTTATTAGATAATATGTAGCTGATTCAGAAATAAATACTTGAGGGAACCAGCAAAGACAAAGACTACTAAGAAAGATTAAAGGGTCCTCCAACCATCATTTGAATAGCTTCCTTTTTTTCAAAAATTAAGATGACAAGAATTACAGAGGTATGACAGAACTCAAGGAGATGATTATTTGTGCTTTTAATTAAACTGAAAAATTGAAGCCAGCTCTCAGGTCTCAAGTGTTTGAATACGTCTTAAAATGAAAAGAAAATCAGAGAGAAATTTAGTTAAGTTATGGGAGGAAAAGTATGCCTCTTTTATTTCTTCCTGAAATCCAAAATACAAATTCTTCTAAATAAAAAGTAGTAGGCATTCTCCCCAGTAACTCAGGCTCAAAATGATGACTATTTTTAAACTAGAACTTTTTCATCTCTCTACTTAAATTGAGCCTTGCCATCATGTCTTACTAATTTTTTTTAATTAAATGACTCTTACATTTGTGTTTTCTTTGCCCAACATACTGTCATTGCTTCAGGAGTAGTGTCATAGTTTTTAACTAGCCTCTCTAGGTCCAATCCCTACTGCAAATGAGGAAAGAAGGCCACTTTATAAAGATCACTTTCTAACACAGAGACTATTAGGGTCTGGAGACCTATTTATGTAGGAGAACAGTCATGAGAAACAGGACAAGGCCAAGATGGAAAAATACAGTCAAATAACCAAGGAATTCTCCAACATTCCCTGTCAAACAAATTTAAAATAACTCCTCAAATTAAATTTTGGAGCAGCAAAGCCAACAAAAAGTTCAAGTGAGACATTTTTTAGCCAAAGACAGGAGGTGAGAAAAAGAGATCTCTGATACCAAGATGAGAATCAGTCCAATAGCACCAGGAATGGGGCCTTGGAGGCAGCCAGGACAGTGGCAGAAGCAGCAGCAGCAGGTTCAGGAGCTCTCAGCCCAGAGGCAGTCAGTCAATAAACATTTATTAAGAGCCTGCTATGTGCAAGGTGATGCACAGCTTGTGTCATTGAGGATACAAAGATTGAGATACAAAGAAAGGCAAAAGGCAGTCCCTGCTCTCAAAGAGTTCAAAGTCTAATGGGAGAGACAATAAGCAAGCAACTATGGACAAAGAAGACATGTACAGGATATATTAGAGATAATCAACAGCAGGAAGGCACTAGAATTGAGGGGGATGGGGAAAGACTTCCTGTAGAAAGTGGGATTTTAGCGAGGACTTGAAGGAAATCAGGAAAGCCAAGAATGGAGAGTAATCTGGGAATGAAGGACAGCAAGTAAAAATGTCAAGAGCTGAGAAATGGAGTGTCTTGTTCTTGGATTAGCAAGAAGGCTTTTCTTTTATCCAGTTTCACTGAATCAAAGAGTACACAACTGGGAGTAAGATGTAAGAATATTGGAAGGGAAGAGAAGGGGCAGGATATGAAGGACTTTGAATGCCAAGTAGCAGATTTTATATTTGAGGTGAAAGAAAGCGAACGGAGTTTATTGAGTGGGGGGTAGAGGGTGGCATTGTCAGACCTGTACTTTCAGATCACTTTGACAACTTAATGAATGATGAATTGAAGTGGGGAAAGACTTGTAGCGGGGAGACCAACCAATAGTGTACCACAATAGTCCAAGCCTTAGGTGATAATAGCCCATACCAGGATGGCTGCATGTCACAGGATAGAAAGGTGTTTATGCAAGGGATGTTTCAAATGTAAAATCGACAGATGTTGGCAACAGACTGGACAAACAGTAAGAGACAGTGAGGAGTAGAACATGACAAGTAGGTTGTGGAGAAATTTGTGACAAGTGGGGAACTTCAATTATCTATACATCTATTAGAGCGCTTTCTTAAAAAGCAGAGCAACTTTTAACTTCTTTATTTGTCTTGGTGATAATTTCATTCTTCAAAAGGTAGAGGAGCCAACAAAGGCAAAATTATCTTCTGAATCAGATTCCTATGAACAGAGATAAACTAGTTGAATAGTAAAAGGAAAGGGGGGGAGTGAAATGGAGTCATACATAATAACTTCATCCTAAAGTCTATGACAGAGGAGAGCAAAACTGGAAATTGTCTGAGATGTCCCCTACATTTCAAAGCAAGATTTCAGTGGGTCCAGGGGAACAAGTCCCATGTGATAAAATGTTTCCAAGAAAGTCATCCTAAAAGGAATGGGAAATGCTCAAGAAAGAAATTCCAAAAACGAAAAGGGAAATGATTGCAATGAAGACAAGATTTATCTGAAATTAATGATGTGGATGCACAGGAATACCCCAACTTAAGATCATTAAAAAAAAAAACATAAAGAAGGTGGAAAAATGTCAAGGTAACAGCAGATGGATGTAAGAGTGTGACATTATCTTGTAAAAATAATGTCTGTGATGCCAAATGAGCTCAGGTTGGCTAAAGACCACAAAAAAACCTTCTTTAGTTGAACAGGGTGAAGAAAAAGAAGGATTAAAAAAGGGAGAGGACCTTGGCTCAGAGTGGAAGAGATAATAACTGACAACAAAGAAAGTAGAGCTGCTCAATTCATATTTTCTTTGTCACCTCTACAAAAAGGATGACTTTGACATTGCAAAAGACAGAACAAAAATGACTAACAGAGTTAATGCCATAAGTAAGAAGACAGTAAGACAGCAATTAAAACGCCTTAATACACTCAAGTCACCTAGCCCCGAAGAATTGTATTCTCTGGTCTTGAAATAACTGGCAGAAGGGATTACTAAGCCACTGACAGATGTATATGAAAGATCCAGAAAGTGGGAGAGGTACTACAAAATGTCTTTTTTTAATCTTTATCTATCTGTAGTCTATGGCATTACAATCTCCATTGTATACTCTCTTGCTCCCTTAAACAGCAAAGCAGCACTGTATTCCAATTTTTCTAATACTGAAATAGCAAGGGATTTTGGCAAAAAAGTGAAAGAAAGGTATTTATTACTAAATTGGATCAAATTTTTCCAAATCTTTAGGGATTTGAGATTTCTTTCCTATTAACAATCACGTGCTTTGCTCCTAGGGAATAAATATCATCCCTTCCCATATACTCACAAAAATTTTCCTTGATCATCAGTACATGTTGTTGTTTGTCCTTCATTCTCAAAGAGGACTGACATAAGGGAGGTGATGCCATGACATGCATGGATTTAAGTGAGGGAGGACTGTGAAAAGTCTCATTCTCTCCTTTTCTTTTCTTTTCTTTTCTCAGTCCACATAGGGTATTAAACCTTATCAGCAGGTGCTCTGCCCAAAGGAATGTAAATTTTGATCTCTGAAACTATTTTTTTTTTCCTTAAGGACCAGGCCACCTGAAACCCAAATCACTGTGGTCCCAGGCCAATCCCCACTTGGTCATTGTTTAGGCCCAGATTAGCTCAGAGTGAATGTAAATAGCAATGGTTTCTGTTTTGGCCAGAAACCCTGAGGGTCTTCCCCTCCCAGATTGATTTTTTTTCTTTTTTTTGACAATGTAAAGAGGTCATCCTCTGCCCCATTTCTTACCTAGCATTACTCACAGAATTGGCTTCAGTCAAACTGAGACCCCACTAAAGACCTTAGCTTAAAAAGGCCCAGGTCTCCAAAAACAAAAAAAAAAAGGCCAAGGTGTCTCCCACTACTATTTGTAGAAATATAGAAATCTCCTTATTAAGATCTCTACATTATTTCATAATAAATTATATCATTTACTACATTTACAAATTATACCATATACTACATTTTTCATAATAAACTATACCATTCATATACTTATGAGTTAGTATGTATAAGTTAGTTTAGCATTACTGTCCTGTTTTCTTTATACACATGAGTATAGTATAACACAAATAAAAGAATGATTGATCAACCTCCAGTCCTCCAATATTCTAAGTGAAATAAGTCATTGACATTCTAAACTTGATTGGTTTTTAAGTGTAAAATCTATTCATGGCTTCTGTTTTGCTATAAATGTTCATTTCAGAAATTATTTCTAAACCAGTTTACTACTGTTATATCTAGCAAGTGACTCACCTGTTGTTAAATATGTGAATGCTGACAATTATTGGATCATATTTTCATAAGTCAGGAACTAAATTAGTCCAGTAATATTCATTGAGAATGCCCTTTAATCCCAATTAAATTAAGTTTATAAACGACAGCAATAATTAATATTAATTGTGGTTGATAAAATTGAACACAAAAAGCCTGTTATAGAATTTACTCCATTCTCTTACAGTTTGCAAAATTAAGAGATGCTTCCAATATGGTTAAAAATGGACAGGTCCTTAACATGCTTTTGATGATTCTCTGAGCCATCTAGCCACCAAAATACCGGGGAGTCTAGTTGCAAAGACACATACACAAATTATATGAACACAAACACAATCTATTCTTTATAGAAATACAGATAAACGATTGGAGAGTTATTAATTGTTGATTGGTCACCTGTACTAATATGATAAAAGTGACAACACAACCAAAATTAATCTGCAAATTTAGTGTCATATCAATGCATTAATGTGTAACAACAAAATCTGAGGAAAAAATCCATCTCAAGGGAAATCATAGGAATAAAAAATAGGAAGCAAAGTTGCCAGATCTCAAACTACAGTAAAAAGCAGCAATCATCAAAACTACTTGGTAATGATGATTTAAGGAAAACAAAAGGTAATCAGTGGAACAGATTCTTGTTGTTCAGTTGTTTAAGTCATGTCTGACTCTGCATGACTACATTTGTGATTTTCTTGGCAAAGATATTGAAGTGGTTTGCCATTTCCTTCTCCAACTCATTTTACAGATGAGGAAATTGCCACAAACAAGATGAAGTGCCTTGCCCAGGATCACACAGGTAGTAAGTATCAAATTTGAACTCAGGTCTTCCTGATTATAGGCCTGGAACTCTATTCCTGGCACCACCCAGCTGACCACAGGGCAAACAATAAATTTACTACAATGACAAACTTTATAACCATTAAGAACTCCAACTACTAGGGTAAGGCCTACTAGTCAACCAAAACTGCTCGGAAAATTCAAAGAAGCCTGGTAGAATTAGCTTTAGATCATTCTTCATACTATATACCACAAAAAGCACCAAATGGATACATGAAATAAAAAGTCATGTCATAAACAAATTACAACTGAAAAAGAAGATACTTTTCACAGCAATGGACAAGATAAAAGTTCATGACTAAGCAGATAAAATAAAATAAAAGAGATAAAATGGACAATTTTGATTACATATAAATTTTTAAAGCTCTGACAAATAAAATCAATGCACTTCAAATTAGAAGGGAAATTGTGACCTGGAAAAAAAAAAGCTTAATAGAAAGTTTCTTGAAAAAAGCCTGACATTCAAGTTCAAATATGTAAGAGACAGGGATATTCCTTAATATGTGAATGATCAAAGAATAAAATCAGGCAATTCTAAAAGAAATTTAAGCTACCAACAATCATATAAAAAATGTTCCCAATTGCTACAAAGAAATCAAGGAAGATCAAGAGTGAAAAAAGGCCATTAGATTTGGCAATTAAGAGATAACTGTAACTTTAGAGAAGGCAGGTGAATGAAGAAGTAAGAAGTCACATTTTAGACCATTTAAAGAGGAAAAGCACTGACTGTAGATGGTATTCTAAAGAAGTTTTGCCAGAAAAGATAAGGGAAGTTTTAGGGATGATTATTTTAAGGATGAAGGAGGCAAAGGCAGATTTGTAAAGAGTAGGAAAGGAGCCAGCAAAGAAAAAGAGAGAGAGGGAAAGAGATATTGAAAAGATAGAACATAGATGACCGTCCAGGCAATTTGATGAAGAAGCCAGAAGGGGATGGAATCAAAGGTACATGAGAGAACTCACTGCTGACAGAGCTGTAAACGCCATCCAGATAGCCATTTGGAACTACATTACAGAAAAAGTACTATTTTATATATACTTTGACTCAGACCAGTAATAGGCATATATCTCAAAGAGATCAAAGAAAGAGGGAAAGGATACATATGTATAAGATTATTAATATCAATTTTTACTGCAGTAAAGAAATTGAAAATAAAGAAGTGCCTATAATGTGGAAAAATGAACAAAATATGAATAAGAATATAATAGAACTTTATTTTATATAAAAAATGATAAAAAGGAGTCTAAGTAACGAGAAGATTGGTATAAAGTGATACATATAATATGAACAGAACCAAGAGAACAATTTATGCAATGACTACAACACTGAAAAGAAAGGAAAATAACTTTGAAAACCTCAGAACTCTAATCAATATAATGAACAGCTATGACTGAATAAGATGGATGAGCAATCATTCTCACTTTCTGACAGTCGATAGATTACAGGTGTAAAATAAGACATATTTTCAAATATAGACAACGTACAGATTTTATTTACTTAACTTTTCTTATTTTTAATAAGAGAATGATTTGGGGATAAGAGTGGGGTGAGGAGGAGCTGGTGATAGCTATTCTTTAAAAAAAAAAAAAAAAAAAAAAGGAAAGACTTCTGAGCCCAACAGCGGACTTGCCCCCAGGCATGTCAAAGATTGTGTTCTAAAGAGAGTCCTGAGGACATGCAGGTTGTTCTTTACCCGTTCCTCCCTCCTTTATTCCTTTGTGATCACTTTGCTTTGATCCAATGGGACATGAAGAAGGGGCAGTTATTAAGATCTTGAAACATTTAAACTGAGAGATGATTCCATGAACTCTGTTTGCCGTGATGTATGGCCCTGGCCCAGCCTGGGATGCCCCTTCAGTACTAGACGTATTCCCTGCTTGAATTGCCTTTCCCTCCTGACTGCATCTTTCTTTTTTGTGCATACCCTTCATTTTTAACTGGTTTTCTTGTAAATATAGTTTTGTACAATGTTGACTTTAGAAGGGGGTGAATGGGGACTATTGAGGAGAGCTGAAAGTAGAACTGGTTATAAAGTACAAATACCATGAATTGTACCACTCTAGATCAGAAGAAACACAAGCTCATTCTTTTTACTAAAAAAAAAAGGAAAGAAAGAAATGATTGTAAATGAGACATTTATAAAACACAGAACAGAACAGAAGGAAATTCAAAGAAAAATGCATTCCTTCTGAATGCTACATATACTTTTTTAAAAGCTGTCTATAATAGTTTCAGGGTTTCATATATAATCCTTTCTATTCTTTGCATATGAAAATGTTCATGTTTGCTGATTGCTCAAGTTCATAATAACCCCAGAAAAAAAAAAATTCAAAGAATGTGAGGATCCTTCAAAGGAGGATATATTTATTTTTTTCCGTATTTTCAGTATTTGAAAAATGTCTGTCATACAGAAAGCATTTAATAAATGCTTGTTAACAATGCCTCAAATAAAAGCAGTTCAATTCCTATTAATTCTTAAAGATCTGAAACAATGACTAAAAAATAAAAAATTATTTGTAAAGCGTCAAGTTTTATGTATGCAGTAGTAATTATCACTCATTCATTCAACAAGCTGATCACTGAATTCTTTAGACAGCATTAATTCATTAATAATCAAAAATTCAAATTAAAACAACTTTTATTTAGAACTTCACACCCATCAAATTAGAGAAAATAACTAAAAGTGACAATATTAAATGCTGATGAGATTAAGGCAAAACAAGTAAATTGCTTGGTGTAGTTACAAATTGATCAAATCTTTTTTGGAGAATAAAGTAGAAATGAGTTACCCAAAAAATCCTTTGATACAATCATTTTATCATTAAAAATATCTCCTAAGGGCATCATCAAGAAGAAAGGGAAAAGAACCATCTATTCAGATATTCATATCTGAATAGAAGCAGCATGTATAATTGCTGAGTACTGGAAACAATCTAAATACTATATAATGGGGGAAATAGCAACATAAACTATGGTATATGATGGGATGGATGACTACTGTGATTTCAAGGATATATGAGACCTCCTCAACTGATAAATGAGAGGATCTCAAATTCTCTCAAAAGTAAAAGAATGTCATTGTCACTTTCAGCAACCTCACCAGTGTCCTAGCTCCTGAATATGAGTCATTCTGCAAGGACAAAATCATCCTCATGTAACAGAAACAACAGTCCATTTTTTGGATCCATTCTCCAAGTGTTTTTCAGGTGGAACAACACTTTGGAGTTTATACTTCCAAGATTACTAATCTACCAACATTATAGACAATGGAGCGTGATTTTAGGAGAGAAATAAATTATAATAAAATCTGCCAGGTTAAATACGAGAACTATTTTAAAATTGGAAAGATAAAATAACATAAAGCAAAATTATTAAGATAAAAATTATAACTTGACTAAAAGACCAAATATGTCTAGTAAAGGGCTATGTTTTGTCTAATTGATAATGGGATGAATTTTCCCTGAAATGTAAATTATGAAGACACAAACTTATTCTCTTAACCATTACAAGTATTACCAGACTGAGCAAGTAAAATATTTCTCAATTTTGAGCATCAAAGCTAAAGTTATATTGACTTGAGTTGTTGTTGTTAAAAGGTTCAGTTATTTTATGACAAAACCACAGCTGGGTTAAAGGCATGCTAATAAGTTTCCCTTTTGAGCTTCATTAATTAAAGAAGTAATCAGAGTTTAAAAAAAAAAGTAGGGGAAAGAGTAGCTACATGGAACCAAAAATGTAAATGCCTTTTATAAACTAATGTTGCTTACCAAAAAAGAAAAGGAAGAACTAATCAATTCTTGATCGTGGAATTTGAAATTTTAAGAGTACTTTACATGTAAATATATATTTACTAGTATATTTTAACTGTTATATATTTTTTCTCTGATTACCTGAAGAATGTAATCATTTAACTCAAGAAAAACTTTGATTCTCTATAATCAAAAGATAAAATCAAGTTTCACCAAATCCATATTTTTCTCTGATTAAACTAAGCAATTTCTTCTTATTTTCAAGGACCAAAAGACTTATTTTATATTATATTCTATATTACCTAATGGTTACAATTGGCTGTTTAAAAACTTAGAACTGGTATTTGTTCAGAGAAATAACTACTTGAGGTTTCTGTCCTAACACTGCAGAATGGAAAGTTACAGTAGCATCCTCAGGAAAGTGAAAATGGACAAAACAATTAAAACTGCAAGCTGAGTTTCACTTTATTATCTACACACTTAGTCACAATAGGTCAAAGAGAATGCTAAGTTATACATTTCTTTTCTAATTATCTTTCAATATAATTTGCATAGTAATATGAGGGGGTTCTAGATAGATCAAATGTACAAAAGTTATTTGGTTGCCTCTATGACATAGGTGGCATTAATTAGCTATACTCATAATGAAAACTATAATAGGTTAAACTTGGGATTGCAGTGTTTTGAACAATACATCTAAAAGATACAGTAAAAAGCATTTTTTGTTGTTTTCAGTTGTGTCTGGCTCTTTATGACCCCTTTTTGGGATTTTCTTGGAAAGACACTGGAGGGTTTGTCATTTCCTACTCTGATTCATTTTACAGATGAGGAAACTGAGGCAAAAAGAGTGAAGTGACTTGCCAAAGGGCACACAGCTAGTAAGTGTCTGAAGCGAAATATCTACTCAAGTACTCCTGAGTCCAGTCTCAGAACTCCATCCACCGTACCAATTGGCTGCCTAATTTATACTAGTACAGTTAACACTTTCACATTGCGAGTTTAGGTGCACAGTGCCCCCACGACCTGGAAAATTCGTGTAAAATTTTTTGGCCCCCCCCTTCACACCAGAGAATAAGTCTGAATTATTATGGTATTAAAAAATAAAGTATGCTGATATTATGCATTACTATACATATATTTTGTGTATTTGTGAATTTTGAAACTTTTTCTATGTTGTTTGTTGGCCTCCCAAAAACTCCGAAAAAATACCCATTTAATTTCTTATGACAACCCATGATATATTGAAACCACAATGGGGAAAGTCATAATGTGAAAGGGATAACTGTATTATATTCAAGTTTCAGCTTTAAAAGTTATGTATGGTATATGTCCACTAAATTAGTAGGACTTAGCCCCATTTGCAGAGGAAATCAGTGTTCTTGATTTTAATGTGCAAGTCTGTGTATGCTTTTTAGGCTCACTTTAAGACAAAACAGGACTTTAAAAAAAAAACTTGAAAAATTTCATTAAATGGATTTCCAAATATTCATTGCTCATATCTTATCTATACTTTGTATCTTGTCCCCTACCTAGCTCGGTCATCATTAAATAAATGTAGGGTTAAAGTGAATTGAATGTGGTCCTAGGATACATGACCTCATTCTATTTTATAAATTTGCATTCATTATTTAATAATAACTCTACTATAATTAGAAAAGGCTCTTAAAGAGTTCAAAGAGAGCTAGCAGGTTATCTAACTCAACCTCCCACAGAATTTTGGAATTACTGGTACACCACTAGGTCTATACTCAAAAGAGATTTTAAAAAAATAAGGGAAAAGGAAAAGGACCCATAAGTAGAAAAAAATCTTTATAAGCAGCTCTTTTCAGAGTCACCAAAAATAGAGATGCCCACCTGTTGGTGAACTGCTAAACAAACTGTGGCATATAAATAACTGAATATTAATTTGTCTTAAGAAATCACAAAAGCAACAGTTTTAGAGGAAACTTGAGAAGACTTCTATGAACTGATGTAAAATGAAGAGAAACAGGAAACGATTTACACCATAACAATGATACTATAAAGAAAAATAGCTTTCAAAAACTCTAGATCAATGCATTGAATATACAGTGGACTGAAGATGAAATGCTCCTGCTGCAGAGGCTGATGGCTTAAAATATAGAGTAAATCATACATTTTTACACATGGTCAATATGGCAATTTGCTTCCCTATACTATGAATATTTGTTTTGACAATTTTAATTTTCTGTTGTTGCTGTTCAACTGGAGAGGCTGGCTAAGTGAAATAATAATTATTTATTAAAATGAAGTTAAATTGATAAATTTTTAACACAATTTTTTAAATTACTAATTTAGGGAATTACTAATACAACAGCCCTGACAGTCATGTGTCTTCTTTTGGACATTTGTTTGATTGAAAATTCATTATCTCAGGAGCCACCATAAGTGGCTCCTTCCCTGGCCAGGAGGTCCCAGAACCCATCAAGGAGAGCCAAGAGGTAAAAAGACCAGCAACCACTCCGATCTACTCTCTTTCCCTTTTATCTTTGCTTTCCTTGTCCCATACTCCCAGAATCCATTGGGGAGGGTCAGTTGGCAGACTGCCACTGGGGCACCCTTCCCTTTTGCCTAAACTGAATACTACTCACCTATTTGGTTGAGGAAACAATCGATTCCTTCAGATAAGATGGAGAACCATTAAGTCTGCCACTACACTCTCCAAAGCCCCCAGCATTGACATCTGACCTACTTACAGAGACTAAGACTCCTGAACCTAGTCATCCACACCACTGAATTACCCTGACAACAGCTCTTTCGGACTTGCCATTCACATTGCAGCTTAACTTTGTTTTCTTTCCCCCACCCCAATTAGAGTGTGAGCTCCTTGAGAAGAGGAACTGTTGCTTTTTTTTCTATTTGTACCCCCACTATTTTAGACAGTGTTTTGCACTGTTCTTAAGTAAGTACTTTAGCAAGCATTTAATAAATGCTTTTTCATTCCTTCAGTCAGTCATTTTTCATGCATTCTAAATTACGTCTTATACTGACACAAAAATCTGCCTTCCCATAACTTAAGTTCTTTTTGGAGCTACATAAAATAACTCTTTAAAGAATGGATATTACCTGATAGTTACCTATGACATTTTAGAGTTGTACATAATCATGACAATAAATAGGCTACTGTTATGATACTGTCATTGATGATTATAAAAGAGAAGCATTTGTGCTCTCATGGTAAATACCCTGTCACAATATTTTGGTTTTTTAAAACCTGGTCTGCACCAACTGAATGGTATTCAGATAACAAAGACAAATAATACAAACCACAAAAAACCACAAAAGTCACATTCTTCTATCATTTATATTTATCTTTACAGCCTTGAGTTCATCCTGAAATGTATTAGGTGAAGGTGCTCCTTTTAAATACGGCATTGAATAAATTCTCCATATTCTTTACCAACAGTATCAAAAGAAAGTCATGTCAAGAAGAAGATAAGTTAAAAAGGGAAAACTTACATTTAAAAAGTTAAATTTCTAAAAGATTTTTTAAAAACCAAAGATTTTTAACTTGCCTTTTCTTTGACAGCAAAATGTATTTTCAAGTTTACAGAGCAAGTCTGTGTTCTCATATTTGTTCTCATTTGCTTTTAACCAGAAACAGTTTTCAGTCATTTCATGAGGTCTGATCTGAAATCAAAGGCAAAGATATTTATAAACACTAATATATGACAAAATGGCTATTGTTATTGCACTGTATGCTAAAAGAGGGAGACCAGTAGCCTGAAAGATTATTTACTAATCAGTGAAATCTTCAACACTTTCCTTTCTTCATTCTATTTATTTGTCCTTTCTCCCCAACACCTATCTTTTGCCCAAGTTCATCTTATTCTGTTACACATATCTCATATTGTAATATTTCTTAGTAGGGCTGTCAAATCCTACTACAATACTAATTGATGATAAATTTAGGTCTGGCTCATCTTCAACAGCAAAAGCCTTTGACAGAATGATAGGCAATGGGACTCCCATTTTGAGGAATAGAGCTCTACTCTTTCTCTCAGCCTTCCTTTTGTTCTCCTGCCCCAAATTCAAAGCATTGACAAGTACTCATCTGGGATATGCCCAATGTACTAAAAAGTACCAACAAAATTCATGTCATTTCCGCTGCTGGCAAAAATGGTGAAAAACACAGGGAGAGAAGCAATGACCTCAGAAGGGTTATTAATTCCTAACATAAAGAGAAAATGTACATTGTTTTTATTTTTTACACATATTAATAAGTTCTGTTTAGGTATCAATAGTTAGGATATATATTGAGTTGTTTCTGATACAAACTTCTTTTCAAATTAGATTTCAAATTAGATTCAACTAATTATCCTTTTAAAACATCACTATAATATAGTGTTGCATAAAGTAAACTTGAAGAACGCTAGACTGATGGGATTTTTTACTTCTAGGTCCAATCTACTATTAACTACTTATATGTCCTTGGGCAAATGACCAACTCTGGGCTTTAGTTTCGTCATCTGTAAAATAATAAGGCTGAACTACATGATCTCAAAGGTCATTTTGCTATTGTGTTCAGTTGTTTTTCAGTCGTGCCCAACTTGGGGTTTTCTTGACAAAGATACTAGAGGGGTTTGCCATTTCCTTCTCCAGCTCATTTTTCACAGATGAGGAAACTGAGGCAAACCAGGTGAAGTGACTTGCCACACTACTAATGGTAGTCACACCACTAATAAATGTCTACAGTCAGATTTGAACTCAGGAAAAAGAGTCTTCCTGATTCCAGGCCCAGCACTCTATCCACTGAACCACTTTGCTGCCCCAAAGGTCACTTCCATCTCTAGAAATCTGATTCTAAGAGTTAAGTACTGACTTGAATAAAAAGAGCTGGTTATGGCAAATGTCTATTGTCAAAGAAATATTCTAATGTGCTTAAAGCTGATAAAATGCTTTAGTTATGTGAGTAGATCTAGTCTGAATATCAATGTATCAATAACAAAGTACAAAAAACTAATGCTGTAATGAAGACCTCCCTCATCCCATGATGGTATTGCCACATGTATCAGTGACATACCTTTTGTTAGGAACACCAACATGGAAAACTTCCACAATCATCTCTGCTTTAGTAAAAACAGAACTAGAAGCTTCACAGAAGGATTTAAAGCAACCATTTGAAAATCAAAGTATTCCACCTAATCTTAATACCATTACAATATTCAAATAAATGCCATCATAAGCTGATTATCAATATAAAATTATATTAGAATTATTGGTTTTCAGAACCAGAAGAGACTCTGAGTTCATTGTAGTTTATTCCCAGTTTTTCAGAATTATCACATGACCATCTTTCAAATATTTAAAGAAAGATATCATGTGGCCTTCTATATCTTCTTTTTTCCTGGTTATATATATCCCCAGCTCTTTCAACTATTTCTCATACAGTATGACCATCATATTCTCATCATCCTAGCAATCTTCCTTCGCATAAATTTCATTTCCTAATGTCTTCCATAAGATATCAAACAATCAATCAATAAGTATTTATTAAGAGCTTACTAAGTGCCAACACTGGCACCCAGAAATAAATATAATACTTCACAGGAGAACTGACAAGGCCAGAGAATAGCAAGATTATCATCTACCTTATTTGGAGTGCTATCTTTCTACCGAGGAAGACAAATATCTCATAGTTGCTTCTTTTTTGGGGGAGAGAGGGGAGAGAAAGAATGGTAGGACTTACTGTCACACTGACTCACTGCACTTTCAATTAACTAAAAAGCCCAGAACTTTTTTCCATGACTTATTGAGTATCTTCATCTCCCCAGAGAATATTGAAATCGTGTAATGGACAGAGGGATACAGTTTGATATCTAAATCCGTGATCAACTAGTAAACTGAGATTGTAAAATAGATGTCTTAAGTATGTTTAAAAAATTACTTCCTACTTGTGGCTGTTTTACCTTTAACCAGTTCAGTCTTTTCATGGTGGCTTCAGGTTTGAATTCCTTTTTTGGTTTCAATCCAAATGGCAGTGTTAATGGAGGAGGAGATCGGTGTACTCCAAGAAATCCTGGAGGGAGTGGTGGAGGAAGAGGAGCACCAAAAGCCATCGGCATTCCTGGAAGTGGGGGAGGAGGTGGCGGTGGCGGTGGTGGTGGTGGCGGTGGTGGAGGCACACCTCCACTCTGTGGCAGGGATGGTGGTGGAGGTAATTGGGGACCAGTTACATCTCCTGTTGACTGCGATAAAAAGGTTTTTGAACCAGGTGGTAAAGCACCAAACTATGGAAAGATAAATTCAATTATATAAGCTTGTATTATTTGCCCAAAAATGAAAATTCACAACAGTCACAATGATTAAAGAAATTTCAAAAACCATTACTTTTACTAAAATTCACAATAATTATCTAAGAAAGGTTTACATTAAAAATGAATATGCCATTGCTAATGGAAAAAAAGCATTTACTCCAGTAGGATTATGTATATTTTTTTCTTCCACTAGAGCTGAGATTACTTACTTTAGTGTGTCAAACTTGGTGAAGTCTGTGGTCCCTTTCGCAAGAGTTTTTTTTTTTTTAATGCATAAAATAAATACATATCTTTAAAACCCTGTTAATATTGACTATTGTTTAAAAAGCACGTGTATAACAATCTCTGCAACATTTCTAAGCTATGAAATAATTATTTTCTTATATCAAAAGGTAATATGTAACATTAAAACAGAAATTCAATTTGCCTAGTCAGGAAAATGCAGAACCTGTCATTACTTCTTAAATTGATCCATGTACAAATATTATAGCATACAATGAACAATTTTCAATAAATGTATTATATTTACAGAACAAGCAACCCCCAATGTAAAAAAAATCGTTTTCCTAGAGGTCATCTGGAATATGGAACACATTTTTCCATAGAAACTTTATCTGATGCTAGAGCCAAAAAGCCAATATACCCATATAAAATGCCATAAATATACAGAATCAATAGTATTATTTTATCTATACTTAATCACTATTTGTAGCATCATTCAGAGTTTCCAACCTAGAATAATAATTCTTTTAACCTTAGTAACAGGAGTAAAGACTTGCTCTAGTTCTCATATCAGAGTTACAAAGATTATGAGTGGGGCAACTTAGTGGAGGGGTGGATAGAGCACCAAGCCTGGAATCAAGAGGGCCTGAGTTCAAATCCGGCCTCAGACCAGACACTTGATACTTACTTAATAACCATGTTTACCCTGAACAACTCACTTAACCCCAATTGCCTCACCCAAAAAAAAAAAAGGAGCCTTCTGTAGCAGCAGCAACAGAAGATTGCAATGGAGGCAATGGGGTCCATCCAAGTAATTATAGGGGTAAAGATACATTTCCTACAGCTGCATAACAGGTAAATATGTATCCAGGTCAGATATCTGAGAACTTGTTTGTTTTTAATTATTTTTATAGGAATTTTAAAATAGTTTCTTTGTAACACTTTTTTTTAAGCACTTACAAACATTTTTCTGAAAAGAAGGCCAGAGACTTGTTCAGACTCTCAAAGAGTTCTGTGATGCAAAAAAGATTAAGAACCCTTGATCTTGGGCAATCATTCCCCAATTTTTGTGCTCTAAATACAAGAAAACAAGGCAGAGACAGGGGACTGCAGGTAACTGGTAATACTATGTTCCTATATATTGATCATCAATAATAAATCAATTGCTTATAAATCAACGGCTATATTATTACCAATATATTTTGCTTTGCAAATTATGATTTAATATAAAATGCTCACCTTTACTCTTTTAGTTTAATATTTAATTTAATCTAAGAATTATCAAAAACTCTCTAAATGAGTTTCTAAACGTTTAAATTTCCAATCAATATATTCAGTTAACTCTGCCACTATGAAGAACTAAAAAGTATGGTTATAACATTCAATAAATAGATTGAAATATTCGAGAACTATATATAAAGCATGAACACAAATTCTAAGTGCTTCTCTAATTTTAAGGAATAAAGCACAAAAATCAAATATTTTAACTGTCATGTCATATAAGTCTTAATATACAGAAAAATGCATGCATATCATACATACATATATGTTTAGAACACACAAATACCATCTCTTCAATGTTACTAATATTTTAAAATGGGGAATTTTTCAAAAACAGAACCCAAAAGTCAAAATCCTCAGAAGTCTTAACTAAAAGCTTACTCATATCAAATTAAAACACAAATGTCATAACGTGGTGAGGGATTTAAGTGATGATAATGATGATGGCTAACTTTACAAAGTAGTGTTAAGAACTGCAAAGTGCTTTTATAGCTATGTTCTCATTTGTCATCCCTCTAACCCTGTATAACAGCTGAAAGTGAACCATGAACTTCAAAATCTAATGTGTTCTCTTTTGTGCCATGTTTTAAATCTGTTTAATCTTGGAAATTGAAAATTAACAAAAAATGTTCACATTTAACAGAAGATTGCCTTCCACTTCAGAATAGCTAGAGATTTTTTTAAAAAATGGGGGAAGGGGGAACAGAGATATAAGGATCAAAGATGAATATCAAATTTAAAAGATTTACATTACAGCTAATTACTTAGAAAATAAATAACACTAGGAACAAAACCCAAAATAAGCATGTGAGATTTTTATTAACAAAAGCAGATACAAAAAAAATCAGTTGGAAATTAAAATGACAGTGTTTTAAATAAAAACTCCATTGAAACAAAAAGTATTAAATATTATTAAAACATACTTTTGTAAGTGATTGTTCTAAACATACACACACACACAAAGTAGATGAAAAATGCTTCTTATCCAAATGTCACATGTGCTTCTCTCTAGACCCATACACAGATAAAAACACATAAGATAAATATGCTTCTGAGTATGTACACTCATATACATTTCAGGCAAAAGAACAGCAAGTAGGTCAGTGTAACTGGATTGTAGACTGCATGGAGGGAAGTAAAAGATAATATAATAAGCATGGAAAGATAAAAAGGGCCAGGTGATAAAGAGTTTTAAATATCAAATAAAGAAATAATATTTGATCCTACAGATAAGAGGAAGCCACTGGAGTTTATGGAGAGGAAGGTGATAAGGTCAGAGCTTTACTTTAGAAAAAATGAGGAAGAAGAGTGTTGAGGAAAGGAAAGGATATTACAATATTCCAAGAAAGAGGTGATGAAGGCCTGTACTAGGGTGGTAGTCATGTGAGTAGAAAGAAGTGGACATATATCAAAAGTGCTAGAATTTTAGCAAAGACAAGATGTGACAATGTATGGGATAGGTAGAATGAATGACAATGAGGAGTTGAGGATGACAGTGAAATAGCAAACCTAAATGACTAAGAGAATGGTGCTAACCTCTACAGTCATAGAAAAGTTGAGAAGCGGGTAGAGTTTCAGAGGAAAGATGATGACTCCTGATTTGGACATGCTGGGCTTTAGATGTTTACAAACCTAAGTGTCCAAAATGTAACTGGTAGTGTGTAACTGGAACTGAGGAAAAAGGCTAGAGCAAACTATAAAAATCTAGAAATTACCTAAATACCTAAATAACTGAACCCATGACAGCTAATGAGATCACCAATTACTCACACCTACAAAAGTGACTATCTTTATCTCTTACATTCTCTGAGAATCATGGAATACTGCAATCTCTGAAGATTCCAAAAGGCAGGAAAGTCACAATGTGGGCATAAGTATGATACATTCATAATGTTAACAGAGATGTAAAATAAGATTAAATTCATACCCAAAGCCAAGTATGAGCCGAAAAGAAAAGAGGCCACTTATATAATAATGGTGAGAAATAGGAGTGACACACATTAAATAAGAGACACATATTAAGACATCAAGTGAATTGGATGAATGTTTTAAGGAAGATTTTTGACAACAAAGAATTATATGGTATGAAAAAGGTGTAGAGAAGGTGTTAACTGCATTGGGAAATGAAAAAACACTTAGGAAATCAGATCCATCCATTTTGCTAACTCGTGTAGATTTGTTTTTTACCTGGGATTTAAAAGCCTGTAACTCTGCTTGGAGCTCAGTGATCTTCTCTTCTTTTTTCTGTAATTGGGACTGAGTTTCTTGGTGAACTGTAAATTCTTTTTCAAACTGAAAAGAAAAATGGACTTGAAATAAACACTCTTCATATACACAGATAATGAAAATGGCATGCTAACAGCAGGACAGATTCGCTTTTGAATTGTCTTCTAATGGTGGCAATCACCGTGCTCCCTCACCCACCCTTTTTCCAAGTAATCTTAGCAAACAACAGCATTCACACAGCATTCTGGCAGTGACAGAGATAAAGATGCAGGCTGAATTTTTTCCTCAATATAAAGGTGACTGAACTAATACAGATAGTTACAAACTTTATCCTTTTCATGAAAATAAATATGTAAAAAATCTTAAAAACAAATGCTACTATATGAAAAATAATAAGTTATAATAACTTTTTTGCTGAATTTTCAGCATCATCATCTTTAATGTAAACCAGGGGTTCTTAACCTGTTTTGTGTCATGAAACTACTTTGGCACACTGGGGAATCCTTCTCTGAACAATGTTTCTAAATTCATAAAAACATACATAGATTACAAAGGAAACTAATTATCTCAAAATACAGTTATCAAAACTTTTTTTTAAGAAACAAGTATATGGATCTAGGCTATACAATTTAGAGAATCCAGGCACCATTACCTGGGAAAATAAAACCACTTAGTTTCATGACTCTTGCTTTAGGTCTGAACTATCTTGATTGCAACCAAAATGAGTTCATTTCGTACAGACATCAGGTCTAACTTTAGTCTACTTATTTTTAAGATATATTTTAAACACAGAAAAAATATACAGAACACCACTAAACTAAGTGTAAATTATTGTTGCTTTTTGCCTATAGAAATTTTGGTTGCTAAAAGGGGCAGAAAAAGAGTACTTAGATAAGGAAAACTGCTAACATTCAATGTGAGAAGAAATATAGCCCCACAGATAAAATGTTGAAAAAAAATTTACAGACTACTCTGAGGAACAGAGAGAGTTCTGATAAACATATGGAGGGGACTCCCATATATTACTGAGCAATGAGTGAAGGAACAATGACTGCAGGGCATTGTGGTCCATCAGCTTATTTGCATGGGACTATGTTTAGAATTTTATAGGTCATAAATACAAAATTGCAAATAAAATAACTGGTTGGAGACTATGGGAACATTATATAAGGATTGCTGGAGGCATACCTAACAAAAGGTGGAAACATTATGTTTTACATCACAGCTTATGAGGGCTCTAAGCTGAGGAATTAGAAGCCAAAGACAACATTATGAGAAGAGAAGAATGAAAGAGGAAGCTGGAGAGTGGGCTAAGTGCAGGAGGAGTCACAGGAAGGTAGGGATAAAACACAAGAAAGAGCTGGCTCCAGTTTATTGGCTGAGAGTCAGCTAATTGGAAGAGAAACTTAACTATGTTGACTGGCTGGAAAAAAGCTGGGTCACTGGAGTCAGCTCTTCAAGGCTACACAGAAATGTAGAGATTTCTAGCTTGTTGCTGTTTAATGCAATTTGTAGCTTGAAAGGAAAGAAATCTCTCAGGGGTATCTAGCTGCCCTTTACTGCCCTCTGTGGTTAGAGAGGGAGAAAAAGAAGGAGAAAGACAAGCTAAGCATCTTATTTTTTTCTTCCAACTGTACTTATTGGATAAAAGGCTCTGCTTTATTAGAAGCTAAATGAAGAAAACAAAATCCTATTAGATGAACACATGGTTGAGTTTGCCTGCACTGTTCAGGGAGCCACCTTGTAGAGTTCTGTAGTTGTTTAGTTATGTAAACTGTCACTAACAAGTGCAGTGGTGATTTGGGGGTTAGAGGGAATGGAGGTTTAAAAAAGCATAACATTTTCTCAGTGCCTTACTAAGGGTGGTTTTGCCTAGCATAAGAGTGGTGAAGACCAGAAGTACAATTAATAAAGAAACATCTTTGTGTAAAACAAATCATTCCTAAAGGGCCAAAGGACAGCAATACATGCAAGATCACATTTGTGAAATGCCACAGGCATGTGGGTTTCTCCCACTCATATAACTCTCTACAAGATTTCTATTAATGTGTACCTACTTTCCCCCAGGGACACCACATGCATTGATGAGTACAACCCCGATTTATGGGTGACTAGTGATTTGCTTATTTCTGGTTTTGTTTTCTATTGAGTAAATATTATCATTATTGCTTTTTACCTGATGATTTAATAAATATTTTGTGTTTGAGAGTGAATAGCACTGCTGTGCTTGATGGATTACCAATGGGGGCTCAGGAACTAGAATGATGAGTAAGAGACATATATTCTACATACACACACACATTAGGGTAACCCCAAGGACCTTGTAAGAAAACAATGAGTTGTAGTACCACAGCATAAATTCCTTTGGGAATCCCAAACCTGCCAACATGAATAAAAGTTGCATGAGTGAGCAAATCAACAGAAAGAGTAGAGGTCTAAACTATGCTTAACTTACATAAGGAAAAAGATATTCTGTGTGACTCTGGACAAGTCACTTAATCCCAACTGCCTCACTAAAAAAAAAAAAAAAAAAGATACTGATGGTAAATAAAACTGAAAAATTTGAGATTCTAAAGAGCTTCAGGAATGGAATATAAAAATATTTCTCTTTGAAAAATTTATGTATAGTTTTTCACTTATATTTAAGTATATATATATATACATATATACTTAAGTATGTATATATATATTTATATATATATTTATATATCTTTTTTATCTCACCCATTTCATCAGTGTTACTTACTTTCCTGGAAAATTCTGATGCTTTTTCTTCAAGTTCTTCTAGTTTTGCTTGATCAACACAAACATCTGCAATTATAAAAACAAGAGATTCCTATATGATCTACCCCTGAGCCTCCTCATAACTTAAAAAGTTTTTTTAAAATTTTCTATAAACAAATAGCATACTTACCCACAAATTGTCTTAAATCAACATCTAATTTTTTTCGATATGTAAAATCAGGATCGGTTCCATCTCTGTGTAATACTATCTGAGATATGCATTCTTCAATTAATTTGAAATATTGTGGTCTAAAGCCAAAAAAAAAGAGGAAATTTAAATCCACATTGGTAATATGACAAGTATCTTTCTTATATCTCAAGAAAATGCTTCATTAGGAATCTAGCTTTTTAGTTTTAATGTTTAATATTGCAAAATGACAAAAACAACCATAATAGGTTTAACATAGGGCTAGTATTAAACAAAATGGTCAACCACCTTAATGCATAGCCTATTATTGACACTACAGAACCAGAATTAAATTATTTCACCAAAATCTGACTGATTAAATTCAGTCTCTCCGATTTTGGGCAGAAACCAGAGAAAAATCTCTCAAAGAAAAAAAGGATACGAAGAAAATAAATGTAAGAATTCTGAACCAAATTAAAAGCATCACAGAAATACAAATTTTGAGAGTTGAATTTGAGATTCAGTAGCCATCTAGTGCAAACCTTACACAAAAGGAAACCCATGCTATGATATATTGTACAAGTGTCAACTAACCTCTGCTTGAAGACTTCCAAAGACAAAGAACTTACCACCTCTTGAGGCAACCCATTACACTTTGCTACAATTTAAATACTTTAAGTTTTGTCCTACCATCAATGCTAATTTGTTCTCTTTGCAACTTCTACACATTGCTCCCTCTGGAATCAAACAGAACAACTATGATCCCACCTCATAAGGGCAGTGGCTGAAATATTTTGTCGATCACTTCCTGTCTTTTCTTCACCTGCAAATCACCAATTCTTTATATAATATAAATTAAAAACCTATCACCATCCTGGCCATGTTCCTTTAGACACTATTCAGCTTAACTTACATCCTTCTTAAAATATGGTGTCCAGAATGAAACACAATACTCCAGATGAGGTCTGATAAGGGCATAGTACAGTACCATCTCTTTTTCTCCTGCTATGAAGTTGTGATAGCCTAAACGATGGTGACGATGGTTAAAAATGGGAAGAAAAGAACATAAAGGAAAGACAAAAAGAGGAGTTGACATCAAAGTGAGAGACAAGGAAAACTAGATGACGATTCTAGAATTTCAAGCATATATTACTTTGGAAATGCTGATAGCATTGACAATAACAGAAAAATCAAGAAGAGCAAGTTTAAGAGGAAAGATTTTGGAAGAGAAGTAAAACTTTTATAACTGAAGTACAATTGAGACATTTGTTTGTTGATGCCCAACAGATGTCAGCTGACGTGGGTATCAAGCTCAGATGACAGTTGGGAAGTCCACATAACTTTGTTGAGGCCCACATTGCTATGTGGACTCCAGTACAGAGAAGAGGGTGATGGCAACCATAAAAAGGATACTGATTTCTTTCTGGGTTAAATTGTCATGGTAGGGGTACTTCAACCCTGCCTTATCCATGCAGTTTTCCTGACCTTCCTCCATATAGAACTTTTGTTTTTATACTTATATTGTCTTGTTTATATATACTTTTTTGTGCCTGGCTCCTAAGTTTATTGCATCTATGACATTAAAAAGGTTTATTGGTTGGTTGCTAGTCTGATCTTGAACCAACCTTATTTTTCCTAAACTTCTTAATTATCTCCCAGTCACTAAACTGCCCAAAATTTGGGGGTATAGCATGAAAACTACCTGCAGCTCCAGTCTAAGTGATGGGAACAGAACAGAGATAAGTATGGGTTTTTTTTTTAATAGATATGTATGAGATTACCAAGACAAGGAATATAGGGGAATGTGTATATTGGGGAAGGAAAGTGAAGGAGAAGTAAAAGAGACAGGAAAAAAAATACCAATCAAAAGGACAGAATGAAAACTAAGAGGTAACAAGTTTCACAGAAGGCAAGGGAGAAGAAGATTAAAGAAGAAATGACCAGATTTCAAATACGAAAAGAAGTTACGAAGGAGTAGAAAAAAAATCATTGAATTTGATGGTTGTACTCGGTACTTTGAAGAGAACTGTCATTGTAGAGTGGTGGAAAAGGAAGCCACACTGAAAAGGGTTGAAGAGTGTAAAATGCAGAACAGAAGGCAGAAGTACAGGCTATTCCTATAATTTTGGCAGTAAACAACAGCACAAGGATGGAAAATCAGTTTGAGAAGTGAGCAAACTAATTTTCTTTTTTAAAAAATGGATTGGTGAAACATGAACATGTTTGTAGGTAGAGAGGAAGGAATCAATGGAAGACAGAATTTAAAGATGTAAGACAACAAGTGAAGACAATTATCACATAAGGCAAAGGAAACAGAAAAAGGTCTGTGTTAACTGAGGAAAAAAAGGAAATGAAAGGGAAAAGATAGTGATTTGGAATCACAGGATTTGGGTTCCAACTGCAATCCAACTACAACTTACTACCTATGTGACCCTAGGCAAATCATGGGAAAGATACCGAATACAACAAGGAAAACAACAGAAACTAAAACTTGAACATGCTTAGCACTGTGTTTAATAATAACAATCAATCTTGGGTTCAGAGAAACAGTAAGGAAAGATTATCTCTCTTCTTCAGCTGCGGAGATAAGGGAGCATGGATGTGGAACGTTGCAATATGCAGTGAAACATGGTCACTGTTTTCATTTGATATTCCTTAACTGATTTTTTTTCTTTTTTTTCAAGGGAAAGCTCACTATGCGTATGGGAAGTGACTATAATGTAAAATTATCAGACATCAAAAACACTTCAAAAATGTAAAAAAATAAAAAGGTCTGGGCAAAAGATGGAATCAAGAGAATAAAGAAAGAAATAAAGCTGAGACAACAGTGCAAAAATACCATCAAGAGTGCTACAGTTCAGAATAAATTGAGCTAGAACTTGATAATTGATTGATAAGCATATATGAGTGATAAATAAAATAATGCACAGAACAGGATAGATACTAAAGGACTAGAGAGGGCTAAATTCATGCTAATTTTTTCAAGAGCAAGAGAAGAAGAGTATACAAACTATACACCAGTGAACTGGACTTAATCCCTGGCAAATTCTCCAAGTAAAGAGATAATTAGTGATGTGAGGTAGACAAGATGGCCAATTCTAAAATTTTATAATTCTTCACACCTATGAGAAATTTAAAGAAAAGACCCTTTCATAATTCTTCACACCTTTGAGAAATTTTCTTAAAAGATCCTTTCATTAGACATTTCCTCTAACCAACTCCTACCCTTGTCATCAGCTCCAGTTTCCTCAGACTTTTGCTACACTTTGCATTCTAGAATCACCTTCCATTTTACTAAAGGTTCCCTTTCCTTGACTCTTTTTCAAGACAGTCAAGGTAAGAAAAAAACAAAAACTGCTAGTAGATGGCTAATATGAGAGTAAAATAATAATTTTACCACTACAAAATCTGTATCCCAAAGAGATCATTAAAAAAGGGAAAAGGACTTACATGTGCAAAAATATTTATAGCAGCTCTTATTTGGAAATTGAGGGGTTACCCATCAATTGAACAGTGGATGAACAAGGTATGGTATATGAATATAGTGGAATACTATTGTGCTATAAGAAATGATGAGTAGGTGAACTTCAGAAAAACCTGGAAAGACTTATATGAACTAATGCTGAGTGAAATGAGCAGAACCAAGAGAACACTGTACACAATAACAACATTCTTCAGTGATCAACTATGAATGATCCAGCTCTTCTCAGCAATATAATGATACAAGACAATTCCAAAGGACTCATGATAGAAAGTGCTATCCACATCCAGAGAAAGAACTGATGGAGTCTGAATGCAAATCAAAGCATACTATTTTCACTTTCTTTATTTTTTATATATTTTTTTCTTTTGGTCTGTTTCTTCTTTCATAACATGACTAATATGGAAATATGTTTTACATAATAGCACATATATAACCTGTATCAAATTGCTTACCATTTTAGGGAGAGGAGAAGAAAGGGAGGAAGGTAGGGAGAAAAATTTGGAACTCAAAAAAATTTTTAAATGAATGTTAAAAATCATCTTCATATGTAATTGGAAAAAAAAATATTACGGACTGATGTTGAGTGAGGTAAGCAAAACCAGAAGAACGTTGTACACAGTAACAGCCACGTTGTGCAATGACTAACTTTGATAGACTTAGCCCCTCTCAGCAATGCAAGGATCTAATACATCTCCAAAAGTCTCATGATGGAAAATGCTATCCACATCCAGAGAAAGAACTATGGAGTTTGAATGCAGATAAAGGCATGCTATTTGCTCTTTTTTTTTCTTCTGTTTTGTTTTGTTTCCTCTTTCTTGTGGTTATTGGTTCTAATTGGTTATTGGTTATTAGTTCTATTGGTTCTAATTCTTCCTTACAACATGACAAATGTGAAAATATGTTTAATAGGAATGTATATGTAGCGCCTACAACAGATTGTATGCCATCTTGGGGAAGGAGGAGGGAGGGAAAGGGAGAAAAACTCAAAACTCAAAAACGTATGGAAGTGATTGTTGAAAACCAAAAATAAAATAATAAAAAATTGTAAAAGTAAAAAAAAAGGTTACTTCCCTTCACTTAAAAAAAAAATTAAATAAAATACTACTTCAAAAAAGAAAAGAAAAGTAAAGAAAAACCAAGTGGTGTGATGTCAATTCTATACCTGGAAGCTCCTTATCCATCAGGAAATGACTCCTTTCTATGTTTGAAAAATAATTTGCTATATTTTATCACATTCAAAATCAGTTTTAAACACATAAAAGGAAACAGCTTCAGCTATTTAAAGGAGGAAAAAATGTCAAATTTCAAATGTTAAAGAAATTATAAAATGTCTAACAGGTCTACTTGAAAAGGATAGGAAAGAAATTTCAAATATAAGGAAAAGTCAAAGTTTCCAAAGGCTTTCTAATGTCAATGCTTCTAATTCTGAACATTAGTTGTATCTTCACTTCTAAATCTAAAGATGCTGGAACAGAATCTGAGCCTCTATTTTTTTACTTTACACTACTGACTTTAAAGACATAATTTTGCATTATTTGCCTATAGTTAAGTAAATACTCAAATAAAATTTGTAATAAAAAAGTATAACTTGTTAGAAAAGCCAAACTAAATATTGAATTTTGTGGATAGTCCATTGCATTTCAGTTGTCTGTTTGAAATAGTTTTTAATACTTTGGTCCACACACCAATGAGATGATATGGGTATATTTACTTGATAGTATTGCATCTACTTGAAGGAGTACAGAGTCAATAATAGTAAGAAGCATATCTTAGCTATCTTGCTATCTCCCCAAGTGCCATCTTGACCAATGCTTTGCATGCAATAAGTTCGTTCATTCATGAGCCACTTAAGCATGAATTCACTAAAAAACGAATCTAATCTGGTGGTAGCTACACAAACTGGGTCATAAGAGCCCTGAAAACAAGAGCTTATGGAGAATAAGTATCAGCTTCTACCAAGTTCAGTGACAGCAAATATAACTGGTCAAAACACCTGCAAATGAAATTACAATATACTGAATCCTGTTATATTCATAGCTGCCAGCACTTTCAAAAAGGGTCAAGAAATCTTTTGTTTTTTTTTAATTTTGCAAGGCAATTTGAGTTAAGTGACTTGCCCAGGGTCACAGAGCTAGTAAGTGTCAAGTATATGGTCTGAGACCGGATTTGAACTCAGGTCCTCCTGACTCCAGGGCCAATGCTCTATCCACTGCACCACCTAGCTGCCCGAAGGGTCAAGAAATCTAAGGATACACATTTCTAAAACTAAACTCATCTGTGAAAAACATAAAGAACTACAAACTACATCCTTTCTGTGATGTAATTTTGAATGGACACAGGCAATAACATAAGAAAATAGCTTTTAAAAAACTTTATACTACTTTAAAAAACACAAAAATTAGTATTCTTTATATGAGTTGAACAAAAAAATATTTTTGGCCACTATACTAATATACAGCCTTGAAAATTACCTGGAAAATATTGCCAACTACACCTTAGAGTCAGCACATATGAGATTTGCACATGACGGCAAAACTGAAAAAAAAAAATATACCTGCTCTTACTGACAAATGCATGCTCCATTAGTAATTAGTAAGTCATGTATTTTACATGGCTTCTCAAATGAAAGTAGCTTGAGTGAACTTAAGCCTGCACTGAATGACAACAATATAATAATCTGGCATTCAACATTATAGCTTTTAAATATGTTACATAAAACACATGAAAAGTAAAAAACTGATCTAGCACTTATATTAATAAGCAGATAATAGAAAGGTTCACCTAGCTAAAATTATCACCTAATTTTAGAAAATAATAAGTTATACAAATAAAGGTATGGACTATGTTAGTCAGACTCAGCTTACCGTATGAAATAATCATTTCTGATGAGCAAAAGATGTTGAAGTATAGAAAGAAAATATCCTTCTGCTCTGGTTTCCTTCACTGTGTTCCATAACATATTGTAAACATCATTCACTTCAGTAAATCAGTTAAGGAACAGAACAAATAGATGAACGGAAGTATAATATACTCAATAAAAGTACTGTATTTTTTAAACTAACAAAATTTAATTATTTCTTTTAAACAAATGAACACTAAAATTTGGTTATAGATCAGCTCATTATTGTATGCATTTAAATAGTTTGACATTTTGCAGTTAATGATCTTCCTCTTGAGGGACCAACTATACACTCAGTCAAACCACCTTCCACAAATACAACAACCAACAGATTAAAAGTATAATATCACTTGGTATCATCTTCTAGGGTTCTTACTCAACAGTTATTTTATAAAGATTCTATTGCATTTGTTTATATTTAAATTTCATTTCTCACAGCAAGTCTTTAAAATTCCAATTTTTCACATTCAAAAAAATTCATTACAGCAAAAAGGATATTCAAGTTCAGCTCTGATATCTTCTAAACGATGAGAGAACTCAATAAAATCTTCCTCCTTATGTTCATCAAATACTTTAAGTTGGATATCTAGACTATCACTTTTGATATGTTTCAAATTCTGCAATAAAATTAAGTAGAAATCATTGGTATGTAATTCTGGACACCGCATTCCTTTCCAATTAAAAAATTATAAAAATAATGCTATTTTAAAAATCATTTTGGAGTGATTATAATTGAGCTGGCCTAAACTGTCTATTTCTAGCACATACTACAAAAAATTATTAAATTTTAAAGAACAAAGATCTTAGTTCACATTTCAAAAACTGATTTTCAATTTTTTTCAAAAACTGATTTTCATAAAAGTTTTCATATTATATCAAATCAGTTTTTCAGAGAAGCTTTTTATCTAATTCTTTTTTCAATCAAGTATCTCCTAATTTATATATTAAGAATGTTTCTCTTACTGTAGTCTGAGGACTCCTGTGTTTCCCCAAAATCCCTAAGTATTTGCTAGATCAAAAATCCAAAAGTATGCTCAAAATAATATGAAGACATTTTAATTTCTAATAAAGCTAAATATCAACAGACATAACTCACATAAATAAAAATTCTTTGGGGAGTCCTCAATAATCTTTTTTCAACAAAAAAATAAAAATATTTTAATGAAAACTCAATAATTTTTAAGAATATAAACAGGTATTAAGACTAAAAAGCTCAAAGACTGGTAATATAGAGAAACCGTACTTACAGGCAGTATTTGTTTCAATCCACAACGCATAAACTCATTTCTGATGTGAAGTCTGAAGTCTAAGTCATCAGGAGATGTTACAAGGGCATTGATGAGTTGCATACAAGCTACCTACAACAGAAAATATTAAGAGAATTACTGTTAACAGGGACAAAATTAAAATATCTAATTTTTTTCAAAAGTTGCAGGATTTCTACTTTCATTATAGGACCGAGGATTTAAATAACCCTTATTTTAAGTAAAATATTGTGGAGAAAACTAAATCTAAACATGGGAGCCGCTAGATGGCACAGTAGATAAAATATCAGGTCTGCAGTCAGGAAGATGTGAATTCAAATTCAACCACACACATATGCTAGCTGTGTAACCCTGGGCAAGTCATTTAACCCTGCTTGCCTCAGCTTCCTCATCTGTAAAATGATCTGGAGAAGCAAATGGCAAACCATTCCAGTATCTTTGTCAAGAAAACCCCAAATGGAATCAAGAGTTGGACATGACTGAAACGATGAATAACAAAATCTAAACATAACTTTTTAAAGTTATTTAAGTTTTTTCATTTACATGACTATCAGAGATTGCTACTCTATTAAAAAATTCATTCTAACCTAGAATGAAAATCTCTTTCTCAAACGTTAAATTCCACTAAATATAGGCAAACACAATGGGTCAGATCTTTATAGCTGAGAATATCTTCAATGCCAATAGAGTAGAAAGGATCTTCTCAAATGAAGAAAGTAAAACTATGAACAATCATATAAAAATGCCACAAGTCACGAAAAAATAAGAGAAACGCAAATAAAAAAAAACAACTCTGCGGTTCTGTTTCACATTCCTAGCATTTATTATAGTATCTGACATATACTAAAAGCTTGTGAGTTGACTGATTAAGATGACAAAAGACAAAGACAGTGTTAGAGAGACTGTGAAAAAATGGGAACACTAGTATACCACAAACAGCTCTGAATTGATGCAATCATTCTGAAAAATAATTTGAAACTACAACCAAAAAGTCACTAAGTCGTACATAACCTTTGAGTCAGTCATTCTGCTATTAAGCACGTATCCTCAAGGAAGTCAAGGACAGAGAGAAAAGAACTACATGTACAAGGATGTTTGTAGTCATAAGATTGAAGTGGAAACAAAATAGGTGCCTATCATGTGGGGACTGGCTAAACAAACTGTTTTAGATAAATGAAATAAAATTCTGTGCCTTAAGTAACGCTAATGCAATTCTGTAATTTGATATTTTTCGCTCACAAAAAATGGTTATTTTGAACAGTAAGGTGAGTTAGACTACTACAATCTATATTTTGTGCACAACTAGCCATTTTACTCAATTAGATAATAATTTTACCTAGATGAACCTTCATATTATTTGTTTTCTATATAGACACACTATCTCAATTTTTATGTTTGTGCTTTAGGCAGTATGACAGATTCTGAAAAATCTAGAAAAGTTTGTATGAACTGATACAAAATGAAGTGAGCACAAGCAAGAGAACAATTCATGTGATGATAACAATGTGAAAGAAAACAATTCTGAAAGACTTTAGAAGTTTAATTATAACACTGACCTATATCACAACTTCAAAAGACAGAAGATGGAGGCCCTCCCCCCTCCCCCCTGCGGCCAAACCTCCCATTCCCTTAACAGAGAGGGGATAGATGACAAATACAGAATTAGACATGCATTTTCTGACATGGTCAGTTCATTGATTTGTTCTGCTTGCCAATATATGTTTGTTACATGGGGCAATTTTACTGAAGGATGGAAAATGGATATAGATTGATATAGGTAAAAGAGAATCAATAAAACACTATTTAATGTGGTAAAGAGAAAAAAGCAATACAGAAGGGGACACATAGGATGTACTGAGGACATGCAGAGATTTACCTCTGTGATTCATATAACTAAAAGTTTAAGTTTAAAAATGACAGACAAAAATAAATAAATAAATAAATGAAAAGGTTTTTTTAGATGATGGACAAAATTATTTTTCTAATAATTAATCTTTCAAAAAATCAGTTTCCACATATAAATATAAAAAGCCAATTACAATAAAATTAGGGCAGATGATGACTTTATATCTTTAAAAACATTTTTCACAATCTTGAAGAGGATCAAGCATTAAAAATCATTTATTCCACATTTACTGTACGCACAGTACTAGTTGGGAAAATAGAAATGTTTAGATAAGACAAAGTCTCTACATTCAGAGGAATTCCAGAAAAGAGGGAAATGAGCATAAGTAAAGGATAAAATGGGGAGGGAAGGGAATTTTACTAAAGAGGCAACTGAACTGAATATCAATGAGCAGAGAAGTAATAGTCTAAGATCTACTTATAAAGAAAATTATTCTTGTAGGAGCATGAAGAGTAGACTGGAAGGAGTCAAAGTTGAGGCATAATAGTAGAGATCATGACTTTAAGGCTGAACCATGATTACTGTCTCCTGGGATAGAGAGCCTAGACTATTGTCAAATATGTCTGAGGTTATACTTTATTTTGCTTACCTGTATATATTTGTTACAAGTATGATTTGGTGGTTGAGAGGAAGGAGTAATGGGAAATTAAACTTTTTTTTTTAAAGAAAAAATGTGTCTATACACTTTGACTTACAGATTCCCTTGCTAGACATAAATCCCAAGGAAGTCAATGACAAAAAGGCCCAATATACCCCTAAAATATTTGTAACAGTTTTTTGTTATAGTACCAAAGAAAAGGAAATAAAGTAGATGACATTGACTAGAAAGTGGTTAGAGAAGCTGAGGTACATGAATGTAAAAGAATATTACTGTGTGGTAAGAAATGATGAATAATACACACACACACATACACACATATGTAATGTATATATACAAGCATGGGAAGACTTAAATGAACCAATACAAAGCAAAATGAGCAGAATAAGGAAAACACACACACACACACACACATATATAAAACACACACACATACATATATACATATACACACATATACAAAGACTTCAATAGTTTAAATAAAAATAACAACAAAAATAAAGTAATCAAAACTGAATGCTGAGAAATTAAAACCAAGCTTGGCCCCAAAGAAGACATATGAAAAGGTACCTCTCCCCTCACTTTATTCATAAAGCTAAGGAATTAAAGAGATAGCATAAGTACATCATGTCAAATTTTCAATGTGTTGATTAACTTTAATTAAAATATTTTTTCTTATTTTTTGTTATAAGGGTCAGTTAGCTGGGAAGGAGATGGGACATATATTGAGAAATATAGGTGATAAAAAACAAAAGGATATCAATAAAAATGTATTTTTTTTTTTAATTTAAGAAGCAAGAATAGAAGAGGAGAAGGATTATTAGAACTCTATTGTAACAGTCCAAGTAAAGGGTAACAAGAGCCTATACTAGGAAATTATAATGGAAATACAATAAATGAAAGGAAACGGTGATGCAGAAGTGTAATAGCCATGGTGTGGTAAATGAATAGCTATGACAGAGTCAAAGATGGCAGGCAACGTCATGAATATAAAAAGCAGGATATGCGGAACAACAAAACAGAAATAATGAAATTGTTTTAAAAGAAGAGGTGTAGGGGGAAATACAATTAGCTTGGATTGGAACATCTTGAATTTAAGATACTAGAATCATATCCACATAGAAATGTCTTATGGGCAGATGCATAAACAAATCTGAAGCTCTGAACAGTGATCAAAAGAATATGCCCATCAACAAGCATTTATTAAGTGCCTACCATCCTTTGGATTAACCTCAATTTCAACTTAGAGATTATCGAGTTCCATGATCCACTACCATATATACATCATCATTTGAAAAACAGTGACAGGTCTGCTAGGTGGTACAGTAGGCAGCACTGGCCCTGGAGTCAGGAGGACCTGGGTTCAAATCCGGCCTCAGATACTTGACACTTACTTACTAGCTGTGTAACCTTGGGCAAGTCACTTAACCCCATTGCCTAGTAAAATAAAAAATAACAAAAAAAAAAAAGGAAAAATATTGGTGCACTGAAAGATAGAACCTTTTGTTTTTGAAAGAAGCCTGGGGCTGCTCAAAGATCTTTGACATTTTCCAAGGTAATCTAGCCTAATGTTTTCCTCCTTTTCAAAAAAAAAGGTCCAAATCACTGGTTGTCTAAGATGTACGTACTGATGGACAAAATAGTGTTTCTATCCAAATATTCTGAGAAATAATCATTATTCGTCCATGTGGTTTTTCCTGTGTGGATAATAAAGTCACTTAAAGAAAAACATATCTCATTTAGGAGGCTTTCCAAGTTTCCAGAGCTTGATATTATCATCACTATTTCTTCTGCAAATAGCCCATGGAGCCCTTCACCACCCTCTCTGTTTTGTATTCAGCACTAGGTTTCCTCCATGATAGTATATTATTTTCTTTGGCAAGGATATGTAACTTTGTTTTGTGCATTGTGGGATATTAATGATCGAAGGTTTGTAAAACAAGGTTACCTCTATTGTTATATCTTTCAAGAAATCTCATAAATTTTGACATGCAATGGAGACAATTTTTTGGAGGAGAATTTTTAAGGCTGCAGTTTGTTCTCCCTAATAAAATGTTTTTATAGTCAAAGAACAATAAGAACAGTGGGGTTTAATTTATTTAATACATTTGTGAGTAATATAACTAGCATTTATAAAGTGCCTACTATTTGCTAAGCACTATGCTAAGTACATCAAACGAGATAACATCTGTAAAGCGCTTTGCAAACCTTAAAATCACTATAATAAATGGTAGTGATTATTGTTGTTGTCATAGTGTATATTGTTTTCCTGGGTCTGTTTACATCACTCTGTATCATTTCATCTTGAAATGGTCCTCTGATTTTTCACATTCATCATGTCTGACAGCGAAATAATATCCCATTACATTAATGTACAACACTTTGTTTAACCAGTCACCAATCAACAGGCACTGACTTTGCCCTCTAACCTCCATCAAGCCCCTGAAACTATCTCCTGACTTTCACCAGACGACAGCTCCTATCACTTCACTTCACTACTATCACATCACTCATACACCATGAGCTCCTTCTTCACAACTCTACCCCACAAAAACTCTGTCATTCTGAATTCTCTCCTCCTTTATTCTATTTGAGGAAATATGGCCTTTCTCCATGCCTAGGCCAACCCTTCCACTTCATCCCTCAATTTCTCCTTACCTACTTCCTCTCTCCCTGTTGCTACAAATATGTACAAACATTCTTCTGGGAGAAAAAAAAAAACTAAACCATTTCATTGCTCTACCCTCAAATCAATGTAATATTTCTAACTTCACAGCCCCATTTCTTTTTTAAAAAAAGGCTGTATACCTTTCTTGCTTCCAATCCCTCCCCTCCAACTTATCTATGAACCCACTTGCATTTGATCTAAGCTTGCCAACAAGATCTTAACTATACCGAAGACTTAGCTCATTCTGCTTCACTAGAGCGTAAAGAATAGAGACTGAAGTTCAGGTCCTACTTCTCACACTTAATAGCTGTGTGATCACAAATACACTGACAAATTCTCTAAGTCTCAAGTTTTCCATCAGTAAAATATATATAAAAACTATAGTATTTACCTCACACAGTCGTAAGAAATAATTGAGGAAATATATGTAAGCTGTCTGGCAAACCTTAAAAATGCTACCTAAATGTCAGATGTCATTAGCATTGTTATTACCTCTTATGCTAATCTAGGGTGCTCCTAAAAGCTCTGGCATTGGTACTTTTCTCTCAATATATACATTCATACTCTCAGTAGGAAAGCGAAATAAGTAGGCTTTGAAGGAGATGATACTTGTGCCAAGTCCTCAAGGGGGTGAGGGAAAAAAGGAGGGAGAAAGCATGTCTAACAGCCAGAACAGAAGCAATAAATAGAATGTCATGTTCAGGAACAGTAAGTAAGTGGACCAGTTTTTCTGAAGCAGAGAGAGCCCAAGAGAGAATACTGCACAAGCAGCCTGAAAAGATAGGCTGGGTCAGATTGTGAAAGGCTTTAAATGACAGATAGAGAGGGCTGTATTTTATCCTAGAAGCAATAAGGAGGCACTGACACTTGAGCCAGGGAATGAGATGGTGTTTATTACATTCTCATGAAAGCACGCTTATCAGCTCTTTGTACAGACTTAATGGAAATAGTTTCTCAATTGGGGAATGGATATTTATTGGTTACTGACTAGTTAACACTAGAAGCAAGAGGTATGTCAATTGTCAACTGACTTTGGGGGGTCCCCCAGCAAGCATTGTGTTGGGTGAATACGGATGTTTTTGGTTTGTTTGTTTTTTTTATTTGGGGAGGATGGTGGGGAGGGTATTGGGAGATTCCTAGTACCTGACTTCTCACCAGATACTGCTCAAAGCTATTGTTTTTACAGATATATTATAAATGGTGGTTTTCAACTGTTTTGTACTATCATGTATTGCACTATAGCTACAATATGGATTACTTGGATTAGCATGCTTTTGTGGGCTAACCTGATTACCTAAACATCACTCAACCTTACACTACAGTAAAAAATGCATTTTAACTTTCTAATGTACTTATATGCTATTTTGCATTAGAGAAACTGGTGATTATGTCAAATTCTCTTATTATACTACAAGGTTAACAAGGTAGGAATTGTGTTTTCACCAAACTGGTGTGTCCTCTGGTGTTCCATGGCTTAATAAATACCTGTTCCACTGAGTGGCCTCACAACCAGTCTTTTCTAACACTAGTGTTTTCTCAGAAGCTCTATATTCATATCTTCAAATACCTTTAAGTATCTCTACCTGGATGTTCCATTGGTACCTCAAACTCCATGGGTCCAAAACTAATCATATTATTTCCCTAAAACCTATTCCTCCTTTCAAATTTCTGTCAGCCACTTATATACCACTTATAGTGTCTCCTATGTTCCAAACCTTGGTACTATCTTTTTTTTTTTAATTTTATTACACAGTATACTTATCTTAGCATTGCAATGACTTAAAAATACAAAGTGTCCACTTTAAATCCCCATTCCCAATAACAATAATATCAATAGCAGTCTTACCTCATTAAGGAAGTGCATTGAAACAAACACTTTTTTTTTTAATTATCAAGATAATGCAATATATTTTGCCATTCCTTTATTTTATGGCTGATAACTGGGTGTTTGTTAAAAAATTTTTCTAATATTTTATTTTTCCCCAACCACATGTTAAAGCAATTTTTTGACATTTGTGTGGGCTTTTTAAAGTTTTGAGTTCCAAATTCTATCCTTCCCTTCCTCCCTACCCTCCCCCCTCCAAGACAGCAAGCAAAATCTGATATAGGTTATACATATACAGACATGTAAAATATTTCCACATTAATCATTTTTGGTGTTATCTTTGACTTCCGTCTCCTTCACCTGCCAAATCCTATCCTGGTAACCTGTCATGTCCTTTTCCCTGACATTTTTTGAATCCCTCCCATCAGCCCTCATTATCCTCCTGGGCTACTGCAACGTAACCCGCTAAATCCTCCTCCTACCTTTATTCTCTGCTCTACTCTAACAATCATATCCATGCCAGCTTAATCTTTATGCACAGATTTGGTCATTTCACTTTATTCAAAATCCTTCAGCAGCTCCCTAGAAATCTGAAAAGGGTTGTGATGTCTTATCCTGGCTTTCAGTGCCCTCTACAATCTGGTACCGCTCTGTTTTTTCAGACTTGAAAAGACCTTGTCTCAAAAACCAGTCCACATAATCTAAGCTCCAGCCAAAATGGACTGCATGTGTCCATCTCCTCCTTCCCCTACCCCCTCCCCCAAGTCCCACATTTTTTGCCTCCTAGCATTAGCTTACATTATTTCCCATGTCTACACTATCCTCTCCCCAACAACTCTCTGGTCCCTTTATCTACTGAAATTCTATCACATGTGCACAGTGGATAGAAGATTTGAATTAATCAAAAGACCTGAGTTCAAATCTCATTTGTGACATTTATTAGCCGTGTGATGATGGACAATTCAATTCACCTCTCAAAATTTCGTATCCCTTATCAGTAAAATAGGTATTACATTTGTACTATCTATATCACTGGGTTATTTTAAGCAAGATACTCTGCAAACTCTGAAGCACTATCTAAAGGTGAGTTTATTACATACTCTTAAACTGCTTATGAAGCCTCAAGTGAAGAGATCTCCCATTTCTATAAAATCTATAAAAACTATGGAACAAATCAGTTGCCATGATATGGAAGTGATGAAATCCAAGCCTGAGAAGACTTTATTATAATCCGGATGTACCAAGCCCGAGAGGAGCTTCTTGTAGCACCACCAATGAACCCTGTCCTTGCTGCTGCTAGACCTCCTGGTGACCTCCCTCCAGTGATTTCAGCTTAATTCTATCTCTGCTCCTTCTCCTCTGTTTAAGGGCCTAAGAGTCATTTACCCTAAACTCCTCTCCCTTGTTCCTGCTGCCTCCATGTTCTTTGATATGAGATAAAAGATGACAATTAAAAGCCTAATGCTTCATTTATTATTGCTCTGAATGATTCTTCTTTTAGGGCTCAAGACTGCTGTTAAAAAGTGGGATACGTCTACAAGCCAGACACATGTCAAAAAATTACTTTGTATGGTAAGGCAAAATGTTCAAATAAAAACTTACTACATTATACTTATCTACCATATTTCAAATAGATACTTACTAGGAAAAGAAAACTTTAAAATTTCGTAGAATCAAAAATAGACATCTTTACCCCCCCCCTTTTATTTTTTGACATTCAACAGCTATTCAATATTTATTATGTACCTAACATATGCAGAGCTCGAGTGATAGGATTAGGGAAGATACAAAATTTGGGTGAGACATGGTCTTTATCATCACAGAGCTCATGTTCCAGAATGGGGACAAGACACAAAAACAAACAATCATACAAAATACCAGTATTACAGAATAAATGCATTAACTGTCAGGTAAGGTCACTGTCAGTCTTCGAGCAAAGGATGAATCACAACTTGTTGGGTTTGTGGTTGAGGGTATCTTTGTTCATGTATTGGTTTCAACCAGATAGCTGATGAGGCCCTGACCAACCCTGAGATTCTGGTCCTGTGCTTCTGTTTTCAGGGTGAAGGTGAAATAGAGATTAGTATCATGGAGGTGATAACTATCACACGATTTCTTGCATTTTGTGTTAGGTCCATACCTTCGATTGGTATATGGCAATACTGATATGGGAACTCCCCTCACATAACAATTATAGCTTAAGTGTTTCAGAGCTGCTCAGGGGAACTGAGCAGTTAAATGACTAAACCGGAGCTAGTAAGTGCCAGACACAGAATTTAAACACAGGTCTTCCATGAAACCAGCCTTTTGTCCACAGCACCAGACTACTTTTTTTTGCCTGAAATGTAATGAGTGAAAAAGCATTTATTAATCACTTCTGCTCATGCCAGGCATTATGCTAAGAATCGGGGATACACATTTACTTAAAAAACAAGACAGTCTCTGCTTACATTCTCATAAGGGAAGATAACACTTTTAAAAGTGGTGGCCAGAGAAGGATGTTTTGGCTTGGGAGTCAAAGTGATGGTGAGTAGAGTCTCAGGGCAATTGATTAATATATCCTTATTAGGAAGGGTGGAATTGATCTGATTAGTTTCCAGAGCTAGAAGCAGAAAGCAGGGAAAGGTTAAGAAGGGTACCAGGTTCAGTGTACAGATGGGCAGAAGGCAATGTGCTAGGAGAAATCTTTACCCTTTAAAATAGAAATAAAACACATACTTGCAATTGAACAGAATTTCCCTGAAGACCTTCTACAATCGAAGAAAACCTATCAATTTTTTTTTCTTCTCCAGCTGTTGTTAAGGCTTCTAAAACTTCTTCAAGGCTATTAAAAATTACAAATCAATTATTTGCATTATTAAACTGAAATTAAGTCAATTAAAATTTACATCATTAAATTGATTGCACACTTACAGAATAAACATTATGGCAAAAAAATTGACCTGATCTAACTAAATGTAATACTTTACATAGAAAGCAAATGATTAACCTTTTAGAACTTTAAAGTAAAGCTTATTATAGAAACATAAACTGTTAAATATGTACAAAATAGAAAAATTTCATATAACAATAGTTTGCATTTTTTTTCTAGACTCAGATGTTCTATATTTCATGGCACAGATGAGGCAGCAGGGTCTGTTGGAAAAGAGTACTAGATTTTTAATCAGAAGACCCTAGTTCAAATTTCAGTCTTGCTAACAATCCATGTTGAAATCATTCAATATGCCTTGTCAATTTGTTCTTGCTTTTTTGATGAGTTTCTATTTTAAAATCTGTAACACAGATTTTACCATTGCTTTCACTGTTACATTGCTGGATACAATTTATTCAGCTACAATATCCTGAGTTCAAGACATAAATCCAACCAAAAAGGCAACAAAACTCTCTAAATCACTCGTTTGCAATTTTTCTTTTAAAATCATCAAAACAAGTCAAAAAAATACAATTCTATTCTATGAAGCATTTGCTACAATGGAAACTATATTATTCCTCTGGGAAACCAACAAGAGCCCCATAGTCATCTTGGATCTTAAAATTCAGTCTATATCTCTCTCTATGCCAACATTAATATCCTTTTATAAAAAAGAAACCATTTAGTTGTTCCTTCTGAAGTGAAATTTATCTAGTGTGGTGTCTAACATATTCAAAGATCATGGTTAGGATTATTCTTCAATCAGTGTATGTATTAATTCTTTATAAGTTCTTAGTGATGAGTACAGGCACTTCATTCTATACCATAGGCTAATTTAAATTTAATATTTGAATAATATTCTTATAATTCATATTTCTGAATAGTAGTGTCATTAAAATTAAGTATACCAGTTTACACGTACATCTCTCAAAATATATATTACATTAAACAAATGACAAAAGTATTTCCATTTCAAGATATTAGAAGCAGATAATACCTAGCAGAAAAAAAAGTTTAAGATAAAAAATCAAGCATTTAGATGTCACAGGAATAATATAAAACTTTATTTAAAGCATATCATAACTATAAAAAAAAATTTAGTTATATGACACCAAACAATCTAAAAAAGTTATAGAAATATATTCAAGGATAAATTACTTTCAATAAAACTGAAAGAGAAAGGTAGAGGTGTAAAAACTTATCAACTTTATAACGAACAAAATTAATTTAATCAATCATTTAATTTCATAATATAATAATTAAAATGATAGATTTAATAATTATTAATACATTGTTAAACTGTTCAATCAATTAAAATAAAATTGCTGGCCTAATGAATATTTTAATAAAATCAAATAATTAAATTGCTGTAAAGTGTTATAAAAAATTAAATGGGATACTTACACATTTTCCTCTCCAACAATACATATTGCAGAAAGAAGTTTAACAACATCCACCATCATGTTGGCTTGCTGAGGGTCCATGGCCTTGGCCAATAATGACAGACACTTTTCTTCTCCCATAATTCTTTCCAAACCATACTAAAATATTTTGAAAACAAAAATGTTAAAATTCTCATTTTTAAAAAGTCATCCAAAGTAGATTAAATGTAGATATAAGTAGATGTTATTAAATAACATATAGGCTAATATTTCATTTTGCTCTTGTTCTATCACAAACTCCAAGAGTTTTGTAAAAAAAATAAGCCAAAAAAAGTACTATCTTTTAAGCAAGAACCATGTATATTGGCTAAAGATGAAAATCCTACTTTAAGAACAATAATGATTATTTTTTAAAATTTACACTAACATATGTTTCAGTTACAAAATCTTCCGCTTACCTTGTGTGATTTGATTACTATAATAACCATCTTCTTTTCCTCATTTTATATATATGGAAATTAAAACTCAAAGAGGTCATGACTTTCCTCTCCATTGTGCCTAAGATAGTAAATTAAAGAGCCCAGGCTCAAACTGATGTCTTGAGACCAAATACTCAGTGACCTTTTCACTGTACCATGCTGTCTTCTGCAATGTGACCAAAAATCAATAAACATTTATGAAGCATCCACTACAGGATAAGCACTAGAACCACAAAGACCAAAAAAAAAAAAAAAAAAGACCTGCCCTCTAAGAGCTTAGCAGACAACAGAGAGAGTGGGGTACATCCAAATGGTAGAATTCACCTAATCAGAAGAATGAGACTATCTGGATTTTATGAAATCAATGATAATAAATTCAACACCTATTCTGTAGACAGCACTGTACTGCATCTAAAAAGGTATGAAAGACAGGTTGGGATAAAGAAAAGCGGACACTGGAAGACCTTCTATGACATTACTACAGCAACAGAAGTACCAAAGACCTCTACAAGGGCAGTGGAGTGGGACAAGAAAATGGGGACACAGAAGGCAGAGTTACTGGTACCACAGGACTTGTCTGGTAACTTACTAGATATGAGCAATAAGGCCATGCTGATTTTCAATACAATACCTGTAAAACTAGGAAAGCCTCACAAATTAATGGAGCAAAAGGTAACAGACAATTTGAGCAGAGTCTTTCCTTGTAAGCATATGTTATCTAATCAGAATGGCTTATTATAATCATAAAGAATATGCATTCTAAGCATTTATTATTGAACTGGAATGATTTGAGATAAGAATGAAATGTGACTTATTATCATATTATAGTCAATCAGAAAAATCAGAGGTTAAGATAATGACGTGATTAAAGGATTTAAAAGGAAAGGAACCATCTCTTTTCAGGCTCATGTCTACACTGTGGGAAAGAAAGACCAGTGAGAATGAACTAAAGCAATAAATTCAATTCAACAAGCACTTATTACAGGCCCATGTGCAAGACACTAAGCAGAAAAGTAGATGCACATGCTATGCATCAAGGAGGAACTTTTTTTATAGAAAAAAATAACAGTCTGCGAAGAAACTTATAAAGACCCAATAATAGCATTTTCCCTCAAATTGTGAAGCATAGCCTAGCAGATCAAGAAGCTGGCCCTAAAAACATTAAAAGCTCCATCCCAATGGAGCTTCTGGGTCAGCAGAAGAGCTAAGTGGTGTCCTTTAGTAGGAATTGGAATTTCTGAAGATGGCTGACTGAACACTGAGTAGAGCAATCTGCACCCACACTACTGTGTTCATTCAACATACAGATCAATGTCTTTTAAAAAAAAGAAGTCAGAAAAAAAAAAAAAAAGAAATCAGCCTGATAGTCTACTTAGGGTTTTTTAAATAATACTATATACAACATCACTAGTGGGAACTGAAGAAATGCGATTTAGTTGATTTTACTCAAAGTGTTATATTTAAAAAAGATTTGCATTAACTTCTAAAATTAAAACACTGGAAAGGCAATAGTGAATCAATTTATTCCCAGGTACCTCTCATTTGTAAAATAAACATGTTAACAGTACATAATTTAATAATATAATATAAATAATAATGTAAATAATAAATAAAGTAGGGGCAGCTAGGCGGCGCAGTGGATACAGCACCAACAGTCAGGACCTGAGTTCAAATCTAGTCTCAGACCAGACACTTGACACTTTCTTGCCTCAAAAATAACAATAAATAAAGTATATATTTAAGTGAAATTTAAGTGAAAATTTAGAGATGAATCATTAAATCATATAGATAATGGACAAATGATCTGGACAAAACTTGAGTTAACTATTATTCACATTTCTACATCCATTTTCTGAGGCGCTCCTACCTTTGTGTTCATCAAAGCCTTCAAACACTGTATGACTTTGTGCTGACTCCTTTTCACAATTTTTTCCTGGCTGGAATGACACGAGAAATACTATAATAACAACTGGATTTATAAATACAGATAAAATAATGTAAACAATACTTACATTTTACTATTAATCAATTTTTCCAAAATATCCAGCAATAACCCAAGACCTTCATGTCCAAAGTTTTCCACCCAACTGAAAAACATAACATGATAAAAATCAATTACAAATGTTTCAGGTAAGCCTAAGACAAAATGTAACCTACTTACAGTGGAGGGGAATAAATATTAGACTTGGAGTCAAGGAATCTATCTGCCTTCCAATTCCAGCTCTGACATCTACTAGCTATGTGATCGTGGGCAAGTCATTTCACCAATGAGCCCTAACTTCATCTATAAAATGGAAACAATAATACCTGTATTGCCTATGCCACAAGTTTCATGCAGAAAAATCAATTTTTAAGCTTTAAAGAACTTATGTGAGTTATTTTTATTATAATCATTCCATGACTTTCAAGAAATCCTATGCAATCCCTTCTATCACAAAGTGATGATAAGCCTAGTTTCTTTCTAAAATGGCATTAGAACAAGATCAAGCAGCTTCTACCATTAGGGAAAAAATTCAACTACGGTCCTGCAACACAATACATTACATACATATATACACACAGACATACACACATAAACATATTCCAAGGATCTAGCTAGCTTAGCAGCTACTTGGTAACGAATTCTTCAGTCATGGCAACCCACAAAACAAAGAAAACTACAAAACAGAATTCAGTCCTACTTGACTGTAGTCATGAAGGGTAAAGTAGGAAAAAAAAAAGGAGGAAGAGGTGAAAGAGAAGGAAAGAAAGGAAATGAAAGAGAAAGGAGGAGAGAGTGCTAAGAATCACATAGTTTGGGATTATTTTTAAATATTAACTTATCTGTTAAGTTAATGTGACCCTAAATATTAGTATTTGTCCAATAACCAACAAAGGGACAAAATACAAGGGCAACCAAATCATATCCACTCTGTCAAAAGGCAGTTGGTGGTGCAATGACTAGAGTACTGGGTCTGACGCCAAGAAGATGAGTTCAAAAACTGGCCTTGGACCCTTACCAGCTATGTGACTTTGGGTAACTCACATTAAATGTCCCCTCTGTTTGTCTCAGTTTTCTCAATTGCAAAAGGGGGATAATTATAGCATCTCCCTCACAGGGTTGTTGTGAGATTCAAATGAGATAATATTTGTAAAACACTACAGTGTATAGCACATAGCAAGAGGTATACAAATATTTATTGCCTTCTCCTTCCCCCGTTAGTCTCAATATAAATGAAACCAAAAGAAAACAAGTTAAAGTTAAATAGAAAAATGAGACAGAAGAGCTCCTTGGTGAGGCAAAGAAAGGAATTGGTTTTATTGTACTTCTAGAATTTTGTTGTTGTTGAGTCATGTCCAACTCTTCATGACCCCATTTGGAGTTTTCTTGGCAAACACACTGGAGTGGTTTACCATTTCCTTCTCCAATTAATTTTACAGATGAGAAACTGAGGCAAACAGGGTTAAGTGACTTGCCCACAGTCACTAGTGTCTGAGGCTAAATTTGACCTCAGGAAGATGAGTCTTCCTGGCTCTAGGCCCAGAGCTTTATCCACAGCACCACCTAGAATTGATAGGAAATATCATTTCATAGGACTTTTGGTCTGTTTATATAGAAGTGCCCATGATAGGCATTCACAAAAAGACCAACATGAAGAAAATTGCAGCTTATGTGCCAAAATCTATTGAAAGGAATGAGGAAACCGAAAAATCTCTACTTGGCTCCAATCTCTATACCCAAAATGACCACACATTTCCCCCTTACTCTTCATCTTATCTCCCTTCAAGTTCTGCTTTATGCAGGAATGCCATTCTGGTTTCCCTCAGATAAGTGCTCTTCCTCTAACCCTAAAATTGCTCTGTACTTCCTCTCAATATTGTTGTGAAGATTTATCCATGGAGGTGCTACCTTCCCCTCTCTCCTTCAAGTCATGGGAGCATCTAAGTTCCCTATGGACAGGAGTCTTTTCATTTATCTTTGAATACCCCAACTACAAAAATTCTGGGCACAGCATGGGAATTCAATAAAGTCTTGTTGAAATACATTTAATTTCATAAAATCATCCAAATTAAATTCATGTATATATTAATACTCAATAACTTTAGTACAGAAGTGAGCATAGGGGAAGACAGTGAAAAATACATTCAGAAAAAAAAAACAAGAGTGGCCAAAGTCTTATAGACTACACAGAAACTTCAAGAGTACAAATCATGAAATTTAAAGGAAGAGAGCCTCGAGGTTCTGTATATGGGGAATACCAAATAATATTACAAAAAATACATTCTATTAGAATAGAACAGGCAGGCAATCACTAAATACTGACATACACAGGAGACATCAGCTGGCTTTGTATTCAGAACAATGACTTATAAGAGTACAGACTAAAATCAATACCAAGCCAGGAGAATAAAAAAAGAAAGAAATGGCACACAACTCCAATCTGACCTATTTGCTACAAACTTTTGAAGCCAAAAAATCTGGAATGGATGAGAACAAACACTAACCAAAGACTACCATCATTTCTTTAACAAAGTAAATCAGTTGCCACAAAAGAGACCAAAAAAGAACCTCAAAACTGTGCTGGATATCCTTTACTCAGATATGCTCTAAATGACCATGCTTCTATTTTAAGACTTTCAATTCTTATTCTAAGGTATGTGAATTTTTCATGAGAATTTTCTATTTCTATACGTAGTATTAGTTATTATTGCATGTCTATGTATAGAATGTTTCTAGTAATGTTAAAAAAAATGACAATGGAAATTTTTTTTAAAAAATAAGCACTCAAAAAAAAAAAAAACTGCCCTGGCTAGCAAACATTTTATCTCCTTCCCAAATAATAAGCCATCACAGCCAAGAGCATGCCAGTTTGGAATATAAACTTGGTTGGAAAATCTTATGGGGGAGAATGTTAGAAGAAAAGATGATACATGACCCCTGGGTAAGTCATTTAACCTCTCATGCCCATCTTCCACCCAGGCCACAATGCTGTAAGTCTATAAATCGTAAGTCTATAAATCGCAAAGCCAGTACCAAATCTTCATTGGTAGAGGGAATTACTCACAAGAAACTGCCAAAACAGATGAAATCACAGGTGGAAGAGAGGAAGGCAACCCTTCATTTTTGAGATAAGGAAAGTGAGGCTCCCAAACCTTAAATGGATTGCCAGCCAAAGTTGCACAGGTAAGAAATGGCAATGGTAGGCCATTTGCTTAAGTGGGCTCTTTGACTCCAAATCATGTACTCATTACCGTGCCATCCTGCATCCTGACTCTATTACACAGCACAGGATTAAACATTGAGAGAGAGGCTAGGCCTGTGATTTCAATGTTATAAGGAACTCCCAGTAGAGGAGATTCTCTTTATTAATACATAAAGACACCCTTTCTCTGCAATGTATCCAGAGCTGTCTGGATCACTGAGACGTTAGTGACACATAAGCAGTATTGAATCAAACGTAGGATTTGAACCCAGATCTTCCTGTCTCTAAGGCTTGCTATTTATCCACTATATAATACAGATTCCCAAGGTCAGAAATAAGAAAATTGGAACAGAAAAGCATTCACTTGAAGGGCATACAAATTCTACTTGAAGATATAAGGATGAAATCAAACCAAGAGAGTCCCCTTTCACTGATTAAATTATTCAAAAAATAAGCCTTCCAAAAGTTAAAATGTTGAGAGTCATTATACTAAATTACTTCAAGTAACAACCTTTAACTTCTTTAAAGGTGATTAATTTCTCATCAGCAGCAATGAAATCTTAAACCAGAACTACTACAGGCTACACCGTGTTTTGTACTTATATAAAATAGGCACTTCAAGGTGACATCTCCTCACAAGCTAAGGAATTTCTAAATTAAAGAAAACTGCAGATTTTCTGGACACCAAAGATGGCCAAGTTATTGTTTATTGACCAATCAGCACTGAAAATTACATGCCTATAACCTTTGCCCTTAAACATTTTCTATACCATCAATATTCATTTACCATCAAATTCTTGGTAATACAGATACAAAAACAAATTTCTCTTCTTCCTCCCACATTTCCCCCACCTTCCAGCAATTTTGTTTATTGTACAGGCACAAATATCACTTTCTATTTTGGAAGTAAGTCCAGGATAAAAAGTGATATTGAATAGGTAGGAACAAGGTTCTGAAAGCAGTTTGTTTAAAACCACTGCTTATTGTAGAAATACAAAGTTTCTCATCGTTAGTGAAAGAAACAAAGGGTAAACAGAAAATTATCAACTTATCTACAAATAGTCATTCTTCAGGAAACAAAATCACATCTATTTGTTTAGCCTTTGTCCACACAGTACCAGTACAAAGCATTAAGCAGTTTAACTATAAGCTGTTCAAGAATAAATGAGAAATATGCAAGTATTTCTCTTTTCAGGAATACTGATGAAATAATCATCTTAACATTTGTATACATAAATTCACTTTAAAAAAAAAAGTATCCAGACCAAATTCTACCTGAACACAAACTATCACCTCTTTAAATCAACTCATTGCAAATCCAATTCTTCTTGTTGTGCAAATAAAATGTTCAGAACACATTATTATTTACCAGTTGCTAATAATGGTCTCTGCACTGAAATGCAGGCAGTTGGGGGTGGGGGAGAAGGAGGCCCATTGTGATAGGGAGGGAGTGGTGGTAGAAGCAGAAGAATTAAATAAATAAATAAATGAAGCTATGGGGCAGAGGTTCCAAGATTAAATGTTGAAACCAGTTAACTTTATGAGGTTGAGTTATTGCTTCTAGAGACAGAGAATTAAATCAAAAGCATACAAATGAGTCTCTAGTGTATTGTTAGCTTCAGAAAGCAAAAATAGTCATATAGAAATAATATCTCAAATTATAATATACTTTCTTGCTTTAAAAATACCATTTTCATATATTATCTATTTATCCCAATACACCCTCACATCTCTTTTAAGAAGAGGCATTTAGGCCTGGCAGAAACCTTATAGGCCAACAAATTCAATCAATTCTTTTTATTGAAAAAAGCAGGAGAGGCCCAGAGAGGCTAAATAACTTGCAAAATGTTACACAGCTTGGAAGCACTGCCAATTCTAGAACAAAAGTTCCCTGGCTTCCAGACCAATACTGATATTTTTTAGACAAGGAAACACACAAAAAGATACACAACTTAGAATCATAGTTACAGAACTGGCGAAAGAATTAAGAGAAACTTTGATTGCAGGGCAAATGTTTTCTTCATAAGAGGATCTCTTATTTCAAGTATTTGTCACAAAACATCATAGCTACTTTAGTCCATGGTATTATTGGCCCAAACCCCTACCCCCAAGTAGATTATCATGAATATCCCTATTCTAGACGGAACCTCTCGATCTTTTATCTATCTCATAAAACTTTTCTTGGTCACTTCAGGCCCTCACTCATTTTTCAAGCAAAATAATTCATATGCAGTGCTTTACAAACCTTACAGACAATATAATATCAGCTATGCGGGTCTCTCATCTCCATAATTAAATACTAAATTCCATAAGGAGCTGTGTGTTATTTTTCTAAATATAATACTCAGTGCTCCAAAAACAGCAAACACTGAAGAATCAGTTGTGGTTTGAGTAAATGGATTCTTAAAGGAAACAGAAAATTGGCAGGAACACTGAAACCCACGCCCCTGACTGAAAACAGCAACTTTAACATTTAGGCCAGAACCTATTCTTCCCTTCTTCAGTTTAGTCATTTGTCTCTTTCTCATGGTTCTGCCCATTACCCCAATGACGTCTGTCTACTTCTCTGCCTATGTGTCTCCTTCATTAGTGTGTATCTCTTCTACCCTGTGTGTGTGGCTAGATCCATCTCCTGCTTTCCCTAAGTACACTGTCTCCTATACTTTCTCTACATACATCTAATTCAGTCTGTCTCCCCTATTCTATGTCTTCAATTCCCTCACTGTTTGTGTCCCCCTTCTTGACTCTCAGTGCCCTTTTTTCTTTACCTCATCTTCTTAGGGCAGCTTAGGGCACAGTGATTGGGCTGGAATCAAGAAGACAAAATTCAAATCCAGCCTCAGATACGTACTAGCTGTGTGACTTTAGGCAAGAACTAGATAAGACACAATTAGTATACACGGCAGTTGGCCAACATATGTACTCATTAACCACTAAGGATCAGCTTGCTACAGGGTAAGCATTGTGTTTCAGTGATAGAGATAAAAAGACAAAGGCAATAGTCCTTGTCCTTCAAGGACTTATAGTTTAGGAAGAAGACAACTCTGTGTGTGTGTGTGTGTGTGTGTGTGTGTGTGTGTGTGTGAGAGAGAGAGAGAGAGAGAGAGAGAGAGAGAGAGAGTAGACATACAAAATAACGGTAATTTGGGGAAGAAAACACCAGGCTTTACAAAAATAGACATTGGTATTTGACCACAAATTTGAAGAACCTGCAAGCTCCTAAGAGGCAAAGATGCCAAGTTGCAGAGGGCGTGAATCCCAGGGGTGAGGGAGAGCTGGCATCAAAACATGGGGGGTAGGAAATGGAGGGTCATATGTAAGAAACAGCAAGAATACCTAGCTTACTGGACTGTAGTATAAGTGAAAGGCAGTCATGTTCAATAATACTGGAAAGATGGGATGGGGCCACATTATAATGAGCTTTAAATGCCAAACATGAGCATTTTCAATTGATCCTTAAGTGAGAGAATTTATTGACTTACAAAGCTAGACTCCTGTTTATGAAAATCATTCAAGGAAAACCAACCAAGAAAAAAAAAATGATCAAAAGAACTGAAAGAAAAGAACTAGTGATTGAAAACAGCATTAAGTCCTGCTGTCTGGGGCTACAAAAATTCTCAATAATAACAATTCACATTATATAGCACTTTGAATTTTATCAAACACTTGACTCACCTACTCTGTATGTAAGGAGTTTTGTTGATTTTTTTTTAAATATTTTATTGTTCCTGCTTTGTTTGTGTCACTGTAACTGCCCAATGATTGTCAGGACATATTCTCCATGTAGAATCTTCTCTTCTAACAAAGGACAGTCAAGCAAAAAAATTATGGCCATGTCTGCAAGGGTAAATTGATATTCTACCAACATGCTTCAACAGGAATCCTCTTAAGTCATGACTGGTCATTGGATTGAGTCAAATTTTGAAGCATTTCAATAGTTTCTTTTACATCACTGTGGTCAACTCCATCTTATACTGAAATAAATCAAGGAGCTCAAAGAGCCTTGCCTGAAGTCATACAGAGTTCAAATTTAAACTCAGTCCATGGACATGCATGAAGCTGAAAGAATGGTGCCTGGCATATGGTAAGTGCTTAATAAATGCTGTAACTCTACTTCTACAATACATTTAATGTTTTGCTATAAAAACACTAAGCAAAATGATGACCAGAATTTACATAGTCCTGAATTAGCAAGGGCATCTGAGTAGAGTATTTAAATTTTGCAGATAAAAGTAAATATACTGACCATATATTTCTAATATACTCCATGACAGTACATTATAGAAAAGAATACTATGTGTTAACATTGATGAAAAAGTAATAGTTTCGTCAAGAGAAATAACAGCTTTCTAGGGGGGGAAAGTACACTTGTATTCTTGTAGCAAAGTAAGAAATTCAATATCTTAAACTTCAAAGGTCAGCTTTAATACCATATAATATCAAAAATAAATTTCTACTGATCTGTAAAAATCACTTGTCACTAACATCTAATATAATTATAGCTTATTTCAAACTTTCATTTGCACTACTCTTAGCAAGGTGATTAAATACTCAAACAGAATAGTTCTTCTGGGACTCAAGTATTTAATATGCCCTGTGTGAAATAAGAATATAAACCCATAATCAATTCCAAAAACTTGAGTCCTCCATTGAATGAAAACATATTTGATGACATCCTCCTCAAAAGAGAGATTAAGCAACATTCTGATTAAGAAATGCAACAAATCTATACTACTGTTATAAATTTCAAAAGCAATCTTAATTACATTTTTATGGTTCCATTTTGAAAGTATATCCCAAGCTTGTAATTCATTTCATAGTCCTACATATAAGATTTTGTATCACTATACTTAAGTTAGTATTCCTTTTCTACAACCCAAATGCATGATCTTGCTTCTGATGTTCTATCACATAAATTGTTGTTCTTATTTCCAAATAAAAATTTAATTTAAGCAGATAATAATATTGATAGAAAATTAAGCATCTCTATTAGATACATAAAAAAGAGGGTCTTTTGGCCAAAAGATATTAACAGAATTGTGAACACAAGAGAGGACTTATTGGCAAATACTCTGATCATAATTTTTAGGGGAAATTAACAGAGATATGTGTGAAGGCTGCAATTTAAAAACAAAAGCATAGTGCAATTGATAAGATGATGGATGTAGAGACAAGAAGTGGGTTAAATGTGACTCCAAGACTCTGCTGCATCCTAGCTATAGAATCTTAGGCAAGTCAAGTAATCCCTCTAGACTTCAGTTTAACTTGACGAGCTAGACGGGGCCTTCCCACTCTAAATTGTTCCAGAAAATGTTAAAAGGAGATCTAAGTTGAAACAACAAAGGAAAGAGAATTTAGAACTACAATTTATAGTATCAGTCCAAAGACATTATGAGGTTAAGAAGTAATTTTTAATTATAGATTATAACATATAAATTTGTTTTGATTTCCTTAGGTGTTTAAACCTCCATCATCTGTCCAGACCTTCTTTTACAGTTATCCAATATTTAAATTTTTTTAATTGTTCTGAATTATTAAGCATTTATTTTCTCTTCCCATCAACCACTCCGATTAGAAAAGGAAAAAAGAGGGGGCAGCTAGATGGCGCAGTGGATACAGCACTAGCCCTAAAATCAGGAGGACCTGAGTTCAAATCCGGCCTCAGACCAAACACTTGACACTTACTAGCTGTGTGACCCTGGGCAAGTCACTTAACCCCAATTGCCTAAAAAGAAAAGAAAAAAAGAAAAAGAAACCATGTAAAAATATAGTATACTTTGTTTCAGCCATTCTCCAACTGATGGGCATCCCTTTAGTTTCAAGTTCTTTTCCATTTCAAAAAGAACAGTTATAAATATTTTTGGACATATGAGACCTTTTACTTTTTCTTTAATTTCTTTGACATATAAGCCTAGGAAGATATCATAGGTAAGAGAATATACGGTTTGCTGATTTGGGGGGAATCCAAATTGCTTTCCAGACTAGCTGAACCACTTCACACCACAGATAGCAAGCACATTAATGTGCCTGTTTTCTAGCAGCTCTTCAAATATTTCTTCTTTTTTGTCATCTTTGCCAATTTGTTGGGTGTGAAGTAGAACTTCAGAGTTACTAGCAGTGATTTGGAACCTATTTTCATATGCATATTGATAGCTTGGATTTCATCCTTTCAAAACTTCCCATTTGTATCCTTTAACAATTTATCAGTTGGGCCTTGGTTCTTATTCTTATAAATTTGAATCAGCTGGAAATGAGATTTTTACCATAAATACTTAAAGAAAAAAATGGTTTTCTCAATTAAGTCATGTCAAATTTTTATTAAGCACCAGGCAGTATGCTTTGCTGAGGATGCAAAGAAAGCAAAAAATAACCCCTTTGCTAAAGTAATTCACAATTAAAAGGGGGAGGCAATATAAAAACAACTATATACAAACAAGTCATATAGAGGACAAAATGAAGATAATCATAGAGGAAAGGAACTAAGATTAAGGAGGACTAGGAAAAGCTTCTTGCAGATGGGAAATTTTAGCTGAGATTTGAAGGAACCAGGGAAGCCAGGATATGGAGATGAGTAGGAAGAAAATTCCAAACATGGAGGACAGCCAGCAAAAATGCTGAGAGTTGGGTGTAAGGTGTGAGAAGACTGAAAAGGTAGAAGGGGCCAAATTATGAAGGTTTTTAAAGACCAAAAAGGGGATTTTATATTTGATTCTGAAACAGGGAACCAATGAAGAAGATTGAATGAATGGGGGAGAAGGGTTAACATGGTCAGACATGCACTTTAGGAAGATTAACAGCTAAATGAAGGATGAACTGGAGTGGGGAGAGACTTGAGGCTATTGTTTATAGTTTAGGCATGCGGTGATGATGGCCTGTACCGAAGTGGTGGCAATGTCAGGGGACAGAAGGGGGTATATACTAGAGATTTTATGAAGGTAGAAAAGATGGAACTTGGCAACTGAATGGATAGAGAGGATGAGAGAGAATAAGTAGTTAAAGATGACACCAAGATAGAAGACAGGTAGGAGAACCAGGAGAGAGTGGTGTCATGGAAATCCCAGAGAAAGGAAAGGATCAAAGAAAATAGGTGATTGACAGTGTCAAAGATCAAGAAGAACGAATGTTAAGAAAAGACCATTATATCTGGCAATTAAGAGATCACAGGTAACTTAGAAGAGAGTAGTTTCAGCTGAATGATGAGGTTGGAAACTAGAGAGCTGAGAATTGAAAAGAGAGTGAGAGGAAAGAAAGTTGAGGTACCTAATTTAATGGATATTCTCAAGGAGGTTAGCCACAAAAAGGAGGAGAGATACAGGATGACAGCTGTTTCCCTTCTAATCTTAGCAGCATTTGTTTTGATTGTGCAAGGACTTTTAAATTTTATATAATATATATTATTATATTGTCAGGATCCCCATGCCAAGACCATCCCTCTCTTTTTACTCCTCTCTTTTCACTATTAGGAGACACCCTGTTTTCCAGAGCTAAGGCCCAGCAAGCAAGCTGTGCCCTGAGCTTGGCATAACAACAATCCTTTGCGCTCACCCTCTGGCTGATCTCAGGCACAGCAAAATCCCAGAATTGTTTCACACCAGCACCAGATGGTCTCTGATATTGGACAAGCACCTGCAGTAACCATGTGCCAGTCATGAAGTCCTGTTATGCAGAAAACTTACTGTTACCCCTCATTGTTAGGGCTACAGCTCACTGAATAGTCACTGATATATACATTGAGATTTGCCCACAGTAAAACGGGTCTCCTACTAGAATGGACCTCAGAACACGTCTAGTTTGCCTCCTCCAATGGAATAAAGTTTTTTTCTTATGACCACTGTTATTTCTTTGATTTTTTTTTCATTTTATTTTTCAGAGTTAACTGTGGTTGTGATAACCTGTGTGAGCTCTTTGGTATTTTTAGAGTTAACAGTGGTTGTAAAACCTCTGTGACTCTTTGGTCATTTGTTTTCAGGGTTGACAATTGTCAAAATTGTCCATTTTAATCTCCAGTATCCCTCATTTAGTTAGGAATTCTTTCTTAGCCACATTCAAAATGTGGTTTCTTCCTTGTTCCTATGATTTGTTTACTATATAATTTTTAATATCTAAGTCTTGTATCATTTGAAGCTTTAGATGCTGGTCTAAACCTAATCTTTGCCAGACTGCTGTCTTCAAGTTTTCCCAACAATTTTTGTCACATAGTGAGAGCAACTGGGGTCATTTTCTTGATTACTGCTTTGAGGTCCCCTTAACTGTCCCTTGTGTGCATTATTTCCTTTGAGCTTCTTGATCTCTTTTTTTCCCCTCCAAATGAATTTTTTCTAGCTCTATAAAATAATCCTTCAGTAGTTTGGTATGGCATTGAATTAATTTAGGTAATATTTTCATTTTTATCACATTAGCTTAGTCTACTAATAAGCAATTAATACTTCTCAAATTATTTAGTTGTTTTTATTTCTATAGGAATGTTCCATAGGTATATAATTACTGTATGAGTCCTAGTAGGCAGATGCCTGAGTATTTTATATATTCTGTAGTTATTTTGAATGGAATTTCTCTTTATATTTCTTCTTGCTGTGTTTTCTTGAGCTATTGAATATCGCAATTCTCCTAACAATGATCTACCCTTTTTTTCCACTCCTGTACTCTTCCTAAATGTGCTCTTTTTCCTCATTGTAACCTCTACACCAGAGGTGGCAAAGCATACAGCAAGTAGGTCACATGTGGTTCATGACACTCCTGAGTGAGGTCCAAACTATATTAAAATCTTAGGGAAAAATTAACAAAATAAATAAAAACACAATAAAACATAAATACTGTTAACATATAGTTTTCTAAGTCAATCCGCACCCATGGGAGGTCCTTATGTACAGTTTAGTGTCTCCCATTTGTACTTGGGTTTGACACCCCTTTTGTATACCCTTCCCTTATTCTTGCAGTCCATTAACCAGTGTACTAACTTTACTTTCCTCTCTACTTATCCTGAACCCTACGGTCAGTTATTTCAAGGATGTGCCATAATCTCTTGTCTCCTTTCCCCACAGTCTAGTTTGTTAATCTCTAACTCTGAAAAAATCTACATTACAGCTTTCTCCCAAACAAGAATAAAAAGGGGGAAGCAATCCAAAGAGATCTCACTGTGAACCCTGCAATAAACTAAGATTCAAAAGGTACATATAAAAAAGATCACACCAAGGTTAACAGACAAGGCAGGATAATAATATAGTAAGAATCCAAGGCTCTAGAAAAAATGCTAAGGAGGATAAAAAGTACCAAGAACAGGGATGTCTACCACAGGGATGAATAACATAATACTGAATATAACAACTCATTTATAGAGAGCTTTAATGTTTAAAAAAGCAAATATACTCTACTGCTATTATCCTTTCATCTATTTTGTTACAAAGAACAATAGGAAAGATAGAACAAATACAGATATTGAGGCCAAATACAAGCAAACAAGAAATAAAAGAGCACCTATCAACTCCAAATGGGTTCCAGGCTCCTGGCCCAAACAGAGCCAGGCAGAAGTTTGACTGAAAAAAGGTATGAAGGTTTTAGTAAATCAAAAGTTCAATGAGTTAATAACATGATACTTCTGTGTAACATAGTATCAAAGTGCACACTACTAACTCACAGTGTACTTAAAATTCCCTAAAACCAACAGCCAATATAAATATACAATGATGTTATTCAGAAAAGCAGTACTGCAGGACCACAAAATGATAGTAATTTGCTATCAAAGCTTGTTGTACTATATATGAAGTATCCTGTGCTCTACTCTGGGAACTATATTTTATTAAGGATACTGCTATACAAATTCCTCTGTCTTGCATTTAAAACCTTCCATGACCTGATTTCAATCTACCTGCTGAATTACTCACTTCTTCCAAATCCAGCATTATATTTTCCACATTTATTAAATTGTGCAGTCCCCTCTCATTCTGCACATCTCCCTCATTTCCACCTCTCAGCTCTCTGTACCTCCTTCTTAATGAAATATTTCTAGGCTCTATTTCCCTCAGTTATTTATGTTTCCATTACTCAAATTATGTTCTATTTTTTGGGTTTTACATGTTTTACATGTTGCTGTAAAATGTAAAATTCCTAAGAGAATTCCTCCTACTCAAAAAAATCCACTATCTCAGTTGAAATAGTAATTTTCTAAATGAAATCACAAAAAAGCTTTAAGAGATAGATTTCAGTACCTATGACCACAGAATTAGATTCTGCAATATAGCATTTTTCCCTATAAAAATCACTTATTGAACAAAGTATATATTATCTAAAGATTTTCATAAATACAACCAGACTGCTTTTTGAGATATCATTGAAAACAAGATTGAAGTAGTTTGTCTTTACAGTTACTGCCAAATTTCAACGGTAAAATTATGCTACATGCATCAAAACTGAAAAATGTTCTATAGTATATTACAATGCTTCTCTAGCCTTTCTCTAATAAACTCATCTTTCTGGAAGTGATACGAGCAACTTGGCAGTATTATTGTTTCCCTTGGTTTCCCCTTGGTTCTTTTAAAATCATTTATTTTAAAAATGAAGTTTCTTATCTAGAAATTAAAGCATGACTTATGATACCAGTTGACTGACAAATACTCCAATAAAACTCAATCTTAATCATATTAACCTCATCACAGAATGAAAATACATAATACATGATTTCAAACAAATAAATGGAAACAATTTATAGCTCTAAAACCTTTTAGGTCAAGTTGAGCTGAAATAATCTGATCCAGCATGTACAAAAAAATAAGTACTTTATTCTTAGGAGAAATCATTGTATCTATTTTAATTGGTAATTTTAAGTTCAACATCAAAGTATTTAATCAAAGTATTTAAGGTCTATGCAAAGTTAAACTTTAATGTCCAACTTTAGTACTTAAGGTTCATATATAGCAAAATAAAGTAATTACAATACAGTAAAGCATATCAAGAGATATGAAACACAGTATGTAATCAGTGCATTTTTCATTCATATGCTATTTATTCAAAGTTCTTCTGGAAAAGGACACATAGCCAAAAAGGCATTTTCAAAAAAAAGTATTTACTTAATATAGCAGCAATATTAAGTGCTACATAGGCTCAGGACCTTAGAAAGACTATTTATATATGTGTGTATATATACGTGTGTGTATATATATATATATATATATATATACACACATACATGTATGTATATATGCACATGTATGTATATATGCACATATATCATATATTATTATAATATATTCATATACACATATATGTTAATACATATCTTTTTATATGTAGCTGTATGAAATAAATTACCGATGGAAGCATACTATTTGTTCTCCTTTTCTTTTGTTGTTTTGTTTTATTGCTTCATTCTCGTGATTCTTCCCATTGGTTCTAATTGTTTTTTACATCATGACTAATGGGAAAATATGCTTAATATTAATGTATAAGTAGAGACTATATCACATTGCATGCCATCTTTGGGGGGGTGGGAGGGGGAGAAAATTTAAAACTCAAAATCTTATGGAAGTGAATACTGAAAACTAAAAATAAATAAATAATCAAGGAGGAAAAAAAAAGAAATCACCAAGAGAAATTATGAACATCTCACCCTTCTAGTCTCTAACCTCTGGTTTGAAAACAACCTTGGAGAAATGCTCATAAGAAAAAAATGCCAGCACTTCTCTCTGAAGAGAAATTTCTTAAATTGTGCATAACTGCCACATCATTTTTTTTTTGACCTGCCAAAAGGCAGGGGTCCACAGGTGCAGCTTGTTGTCTCTCAGTTTTAGCTGCCATACTGGAGCACTGTACCACTTTTCTACAGTGTCTTCCCCCTAGGAACAACTATATGGTAACAATTAAATACCTCAGCATCCTTGTAACCATGAATAAGCAGAGGTACTTGTTAGCATCATCCTTCTTGTTTCACCAGGGATGACTCAAAACGTTTCCTATTTTGCCCACTGGAAGCATTGCTGTTATTTTTTCTCTTTAGTTAATGTACCATTTGGATCATTCTTCTGGTCAGAGCATCATAGATTTAGGGTTCAAAGGAGCTTGGGTCATCTCATCCAAACCCCTCATTTTACATATGAAGATACAAGCCCAGAAGAGTTAAGGATTGGCCCTAGGTCACATAGAGAATGAATGTCTCAAGCAGGATTCTCTAGTACTCTGTCCAAAATTCCACATTGACTCAGTTTTCTGTGTTTTAGCTACTTTCTTAACATCTTCCTTAGACAGCGTTCAGTGTTTCACAACTTATTCCTTTACATCTACCTCATAGTGTCTAAAACAGTTATTATAACATGTATTCAATTAATGGTGTACCCAGATTTACTGTCCACAAAAAAGACAATGGATATTGTGACCAAAGAAAGATGAAAAAGATAGAAAAAAAGAAAGCCACCTACACATATACTTTGCCCAAAACACTGCAACAAAAGCCTAAGATTATCAGTGGGTTTTTTTTATTTTTTATTTTTGTTTTGAGAAAGATGGCTGATAATGCTTGCCACTGGGCAGTTTTCTCTCCTGAAACAATGAACTACTCTTCTTCACTACAAGTATACGTTTGGGATAGAGACCCAAACAGCTAACTTAAGCGGTGCAATGGATAAAATGTTAGACTTGGCATCAGGAAGACCTAAGTTCATATTCTGTTTCTTACATTTGTTTTATGACCCTGGAAAACTATTTCACTTCTCTAAGCCTTCATTTCCATTCTCTCTTTCTGTAAAAGAGAGATAATAACAGCACCTATCTCACAGGGAGGTTGTGAGGATTATATGAGGTAATAAATGTTAAGTATTTTGTAAACCTTAAAGCACTACGTAAATGCTAGCTATTAGATAATGATGATGATGATGATGATGATGACAATCTATAGCTACTAAATGTAAGCCAGACTATGACTTACATCATTAACCACTGACAGGTAAGGCTGAAGTGAAATAAGAATAAAAGCCATGAAAAAATAGACACATTGTAAAAGAGAGATAAAACTCAAGGGGAGAAGAAAACCAGATAACAAAGAGAAATGTTTTTCCTCCTCTTCTCAATTCTCTCAAAAATATATTTTCACTCAAATATTCACAGGATTACAAATAGTGTGTCACACACACACACACACACACACACACACACACACTCAATCAACTCCAAAGGACATCACAACTATATGATACCCTCCAAAGATAAAGCAAACAGATGCAATGGTTCACCACAAACTCAGATTTAACAGCCAGAAGTTATTAAACTGCTAAAGTGAAAATAGTATAATGGAAGTATATTCAGGGAAAATATAAATCATAAATTCACTGTATCTGTTAAATCCTTCTACCTTACATAATAGTTTTATGGCAGATGAATTACCTGACAGGGTTACTGGTCAAAGACACCCGAAGGGACTCTAAGCATGTGACAAGTCTTTCGTCTGCAACTCCCATTTTCAGTTCATGGATGAATTCCTGTGGTGATATTTGCCGGCTACTCTTCAGACATCCCTTTAAAATAAACATTTTAAAAAGTTATACTGAGTGATGGCTTCCTGACAGTACAAAAGTAATACATCTTTTTTTAAATATATATAATCCACAAATAGATTGCAACCACTTCATTTCTGAATATATAAACTCATAGGCCATCATATCCAAAAATTATAGCTCCATAAAAAATATTTTTGCTCATTAAAATAGCTGATTTTTTAAATCTGATACAAATGTTGAAATCAATATTGATTGGTTTTACTTAACTTTTCCCCCCTTTTTGCCAGATGAGACTTACAGGGTATATGTGCATAGTAGAGGTTGAAAAGGGCACTATATCCAGAAATCGTTTATATTAAAACAAAAGACACAAATAAAACTCAAAAAGAAAGATCATAATAACCAAACCAAAATATAATAGGAAAACATAAAAGGCGGAAAGCAACTATAAAGTCTTAAATCTCTCCATGTTAGCAAATTTATTCCTAGAAATCATGAAAAGTGAGAAATGAAATAAAAAAAAAAGAAAAAACCCTACAGTATTAAAATATATACAAGGGAAAGCAACCAAATATACTACCACTAATAGTAAAATGTTAGTTCAATGCAGAAAAGATAAGTGGTCTAGGGAAAGAGAAAAAGGAAAGGAACAAACATTTAATAAGTAACTACTATGTGCCAGGCACTGTGCTAAGCACTTTACAAATATTATCTCATTTAATCTTCACAACAACCCTGTGAGATAGATACTATTATTATATCCTTTTTACAATTGAGGAAATTGAGGCAGACAGAGTTTAAGTGACTCATTAAGTGTCATAAACCAGTAAGTGTTTGAGGACATCCATACCTAATATATTACTTAGCAATTTTTTTGTAATGTTTTAGGTGGTGAAAGTATAAGTATTAAAAGACTAAAGAAAGAAATTCATAAGGGTCAATGAAATGGTTAAAGTAAAGAAAAATAAAAATTCAATTTTGGCATGAAAGGGAACCAATAAAGCATATCACTTAAATAAAATTAGTATCAAAATCATATTTACATGGTCATATTAAAGCAAATCTTACACCAAAACAGGGTAATAGGCTGAAAATTACTTTAGTCATATGAACATTTAATTCCTTCACAGGCACATGACTGTGTATAAAAATAGCAATTATTATTGTCAAGTGAATCAGAAAACATTTCTTAACGGCACCTAATATGTAGGACCTACTGTACTGTAAAAAAACAACTTAATAATTATTATAGTTCAAAAAATAACAGAAGATATTGTCAATATGGTTAATTAACTCGGGTACAGACTACACTAAATATAACTCAAAAAGAGAATATATCTAAAATGGCAGTCATATATTTTAAGTAAGTAATCAAAAGAAAAACACACTTGTTAAGTAAGAAGATTAAAAAAATAGGGCTTTATGTACCTTTATAGGGCATTTAAGGAGTCACTGGTGTTTTGACCTGACTTTAGGAAGATCACTGTGACAGCTAAGTAGAGGATGGAATGGAGTAGTTATAGTTATAGTCCAAGCACAATTTGATGATGGCCTGCACCAGGGCAGTGGCAGTGTTAGAAGAGCAGAGTATGTGAGAGATGTTACAAAGGTAAAATCAACAAGTCTTAACTATGGAATGAGAGAGAGAGAGAGAGAGAGAGAGAGAAGTTGAGAATGACACCTAGATTGCAAACTTTGTAGTAATATGGAAGTCAGGAAGAGAAAAGGGGTTGGGGAAGAAGATAACAAATTCAGTTTTGAACATGTCAAGAATTCAGGTCTTCATGCATTATCAGTTGCCTTTTATACATCTTAACCTGGATGTACCCCAGGCATTTTAAGCTCAACATGTTCCATAACAACATATTGTTTACCTTAAAATCCAGTCCCTCTCCTCAAATCCCTATTACTATCAGAGACATCACCATCCTCCCAATCACCCAAGCTTGCCACCTCAATGTCATCCTGGACATTGAACATCCCTCTCACTCATCCCAGATATCCAATCCATTATCAAACCTTTTGTTTCTCCTTTTACAACAGCTCTCACCTATGTTCTCTTCTATACATTTACACACCTACCACCTTACTAGGAAGAAGCACTTACTACCTCTCTCCTTGAGAATTGTAATAGCCTTCTAACTAGTCTCCAAACCTTAAATCTCTCCCCACTACAATCCATGCTCCATAAACTGCCAAAGGAATTTTCCTAAAGCTCATGTCTAACCATGCACCCCTTCTGGTTAATAAATTCCGGTGGTTCCTCTTACCTAAAAGATCTAATATAGAGCCCTCTATTTGGTATTTAAAGCGTTTCAGAATGGGATCCTTCCTGCCTGTGAAATTTTCTTATACTTTCACTATGCTCCATTCTACGCAATCCAATGGCCCTGGTCTCTTTAAGGTTCCTCACACAAGACACTCTTAACTCCCTACTTTACAATGGCTATCTCCTATATCTGGATAGTTTTTTTATCCTCAATCTACTTCTTAGCTTCACTGGCTTCCTTCAAGACTCAGCTCAAATCCCACTATCCGCAGGAGTGCCTTCCTCCCATCCTTGTTCCTCCCCTCTGAAATTGCATTCCATTTATATTGTCTTGATTGTGTATGCTCAGTTATTGATATATTGTTTCCCCATTAGAATGTGAGCTCCTTCAGAAAGGAACAATGTTGTGTGTATGTGTTGGGTTTTTTTTTTTTATTCCCTGTTTTCTCAGCGCTTTGCATGGTACATAGTAAGTACTTTAAACATATTTGTTGACTGAGTGACTGGTTAAAAAATGATATAAGTAATAGGTTTTGGCCTGATGATCAAAATCCCAGGAAATTACAGAGAAGTCAGGATATTTCAAATAAGAGGGAATAAACAGTAAGAATTTTTAATTCTTTTGTTCCACCTGGAATGCCAAGGAATCAGCCTAGGTAACAGATCTTACTACAGCTAAAGAAGACCAATAGGTTCAAATGAGGACATATGATTTCCAGAGGTTAAAGGACAAAAGGCTAAGTAAAATTTCAGCAGTTTTTATTCCTGTTAAGATTTTGATTTAGAGAAAAAGTTCCAAAGCAACATTTATAGTTAATTCTCATATTTTTATTCAATTGAGAAGTTTCAAAATACATATAATTTATAATACAGTATTTTGAATATTACACACAGGGTAAGGAAGTGATTCTCATTAACAGTTTTCTTAACTTGTGTAAAAATGCATACATATTTCCCTAAAGGATTCCACTATTTGGAGCATATTATTTGCTTGATTATATATTTTTTATTTCATACTGGCCATCTAATTATACTTTAAATTCAAGGGAGGAGGGAAGAGACAAAGGTTTACAAAAAAACTACTAAATATAAAATGTTTCCCTATGTTACCAATCCTTAGTTGTTGCTGTTGCTTGTTCTTCATTCTCAAAGAGGATCATGACATCAGGAAGGTAATGTCATGACTTGCAAGTGAATTGGATTTAAGTGAGGCAGGGCTATGGAAAGTCACCAGCCTCACTCTCTCCTCCTGAGTCATCTGGGTTATTTAACAATATGACAAAGGATAAAAATCTATTTGTCACATATGAAAAGTCACAAAATAATTGCCTGATATAGACAGTGATTGGTTTATTATCTCCTTGACTTTATTGATTATACTAAAAAACTATACTTAAAAAAAGAATTGGGGAGGGCACTCCACTGGAGGGAAAAAGTGTGCAACAAAATTTCAAAAGTTCACAAAAGAGCCAAACATCAGCTTTCTAAAATTACATTATCTGACCTATCCTTTCACTAGATTATTTGTTTTCCATAATTCTAAGCAATTTTATCAGTCCACAATGCTGCATTTGTGGCCAAATTGAACTCTGAATTCAAAACAACAAAAACTCATTACAATGTTAGTGCTGCAAGCCAATTAGGGATGAAAAGTTTTCAAATAGTCACTGTGGTAAATGGAGTTGTATAGTGATGTCAAACACAACACTTCCAATAGTCTTAAGTGCAACCCAAACCAATTAAAGTATAATTGAGAAACAGTTAACAAAATAAAAATACAATAAAAGATAGGGTTAATATTAAGTTTCCCAAGTCAATACTGAGCCTGATGGAAATCCTTTTATATGGTTTATTGAGCCACATTTCAATGCAAGTTTGACACCACTAGGGTACTGAATCAATTAGGGAGATGTAAAAGGATTGCCTTGCTGCAATGAGGGCCCAATAGAGATTATGTAATATAAGTTTATATGTGCACAGTTTTGTGATTTTTCTCCAACTCTATTCAGTAGTACACGAATAAGCCCAAAATACAAAATACTACAAAGTCTTTAAGGCTTCTGCAGTGTTGTTTTACATAGAAATGTGATACTCAATAAGTATTTATTAAGTATCTACTACACACCAGGCTCTGTGCTAGGCACTAGAGATATAAAGACAAAATAATTAAAAGGTCCATGCCCTCAAGAAGCTGACATTCAAAGAGAGAAACATGAATGTCTATAAGCATATAAAAAATCTATACAAGGTAATTTGGAGAGAAGGTACCAGTAGCTGGGAGAAATCAATAGATTCATCTCAAAATGTAAGAGCTGTAATCTATACCATCAACAGGATTTTTCCCATATACATAAACCAACTATATATTTTCTATATTTTGCTTTATCAAAGTCCTATTTGTAGGTGTTATAAGATTTTTATTCACAAAGAATCTCAGAGTTGAAAAGGACATCAGAGGCCACATGGTCTAACCCACTTGAAACAAAGAATCCCCTCTACTGTAACCCCCAGAAGTTATAACCTAACCACTGAAATGCCCAAAGTACTAGGGAAACCAGAAAGAGCCCTGGCCAATCGCTTGCCAGAAGATCTTCTCTAGCAAATCCTCAATAAACGTTTGGTGAACTAAATTTAATATAACTTCTCTTCCATGTGACAGCCCTGAAAAAACTAGAAGGCCACCATCTTGAATATTACCTGAGTCATACTTCTTTTCACTATACTATGTTATCATTTCCATCACCTCAAAACAATGCAAACTTCTAGTATATATAAAAAATAATTTTTACTTTCCAGACATAGTTTATTACCTTCCTCACAAACTACTCACCATTAAATGATGTAACATCCTAAGGAGGAGCCTATCTGATTTAGAAAGGCTCATCATAAGGTTGGCTATAGGATGACAGATTTTTTGGGGGGGGTGGGGGGGAACCCAACAATGTTTGAAGACCATCTCATAATTTTAAAGGGTTTAGGATTTGTTTAAATGGAAGTGCCAGCAAGTTAACTAGGTGGCACAGTGAAAACAGTGCTGGAGCTGAAGTCAAAACCTGAGGTCAAAACATGCCTGAGACAACTAATGCTTAAGTGACCCTTGGCAAGTTATTTAACCTCCTTTGTCTTGGTTCCTCGTCTGTAAAATGGAGATAATAATAGCACCCAGGGTTGTTGTGAGCATAAAATCAGATATTTATAAAGTGAAAACCTTAAAACACTTTATTATTATTACTAGCAAAATTATAGATTCTTAAGCACTGAGCTATATTTTAAATAATGTATCTTATGATCATCATACTAAAAGAAATAGTATTACTATTTCAGTTATTGAGAGAGCATATGGTAGTCTTAATGCCTATAACATTTTATGTGTTGCAGAAATTGATGGATTTAATTACTTAAATGTCCGTGAATCAATTTGAAGTAAACTGAAAATGAACACACCATGCAATCTACTTATTCTTGTTATGAAATTGTTACAGATTTCATACATTGTCTCCTAATTTACAGCCCAACAGGTAAAATGACTCCAAGAACAAAAAGCAGAAAACTCTTTCTTCTTCAATGCTTTATACTCAAGACCACTGATAGTAGGAGACAGAGTTCTACCCACCCTACTCCTACCATGCAGCGTAGTCCCTCTGTAGTCTGGCTCTCTCCATGATTACCAATCTAAAGGCCTTTTCAGAATCATCTTCTTGACCACTCAGCAGCATTTGTCCCTGTGGATCACCTTTTCTTCCCGGATGCTCTCGTCTCTCTTGGCTTCTGTCTAACTGCTGCTTTCCAGTCTCCTCTGCAATTCCATTTTCTGTGTCATACCCACTGACTCTGAGTGCACCCCAAGCCTCTGTCTGCCCTGAGCCTTCTCTTTTCTCAATACTCTCATTGATAACTTGGTCAGCTCTCATGGGTTCACCTATCATTTCTAGCCATATAAAACCCAAATCAACATATCAAGCTCTATTCTCTGCTGGACTCCAGTCTTGAATCACCTACTGTTGTTAGACATTTCAAATATCCTAAAGGCATGCCAAATTCATCATATTCAAAAAAGAATTCTTTAACTTTCCCTCAAACACACCAGACTACTGAACATTCTGTTAATCACTGAGGGGCATCACCCTATTATACTTCCAGTCACCTAAGTTCATAACCTCAGCATAGGCCACAATTCATCACTCTCACCCCACATATCTAAACAGTTGCCAAATTTTGTGCTTTCTATTTCCTTTACATCTCTCACATTTCCTCACATATGTCTTCTTCCTATTTCCATAAGACTGCCCTAGTTAAGGCCCTCATCATCTCTCCCCTAGACTATTATTATGGCCTCCTATTTGTTCTCCCTGACTCAAATATCTACCTACTCTAATCCATCCGTGACATGGCTGCCAAAATGATTTTCCTAAAGCATGGGAAGAGACAGCTAGGTGGCTCAGTGAACAGAATTCTGGACCTGGAGTCAGAAAAATTCATCCTTTTGAGTTCAAATCTGGCCTCAGATACTTATTGTGTGATCGTGGGCAAGTCACTTAACCTTGTTTACCTCAGTTCCTCGTCTGTAAAATGAGCTGAAGAAGGAAATGGCAAACCACTCCAGTATCTTTGACAAGAAAACCCCAAATGGGATCACAAAGTGTCAGACATGACTGAAAAACAACTAAACAATACCAAAGCATAGGAAAGAGTCTGACCACATCACTCCCACCCTCCACTCCATTTCATTTCCTATTACTCCAGTGACTGCCTCCAACCTTAAGGATCAAATAGAAAGTCCTCTATTTGGTATTTCATGCTCTTCAATGCTTTAATGCTCTATTTAGTATTTAATGCCCTTTTAACCTCTGTATAGAAAGCAATCCCTTCCACATATTTCAAAGTCCAGGTGTAACGGCCCATTTGCTGTTCTTCACACATTCTGCTCCATTTTCCCTTACTAAGCTTTTGCACTCTCTTGGAATCTTGAAATCTCTAATTTCTTTCAAGAGCAATCTTCTGCGTGAAGTCCTCCTCCACCCACTCACCCCTGCCCAGACACTAGGAACTGTTCTCCCTCTCAAAACTAACTTGTATTCATTTTTTATCCAAGCAACATATACTTTTAAATGTATATGTTGTCTTTCACTTTAGACTGTAAGAATGACCTCCTGCAGGTCATGTGCCATGTGATCTCTTATGAAGGTCAAGGATGGTTTTACTTTTGTCTTTGTATCCCTGACACCGAGTATAATGCCTGGAAGATAGGAGGTATTCAATAAATGCTTCTTATCTGATCCATAAAAAGTCTATGGTTTTGACAAGTGATTTACTATTTTGTGCTTTTATATTGCTCCAGCACGAAATATTTTTCCAAGCAATTTTAATTTTAGGAAAATAATAATACAAATTATTATTTTCCACAAAAGTAGAAAACTTATCTAGAAAGCAAATTAAGGAAATAATCATTCAAATCCTATTTCAATTGCTTTACACTGAAACTCTACTACAGGCATAAGATGGACAAAATATCTTAAAATTCAGAGTGTTACAGATAACTTCATAAGAGATCACATGGCACATTCCATTTTTCTAAACAATTTTTAAGTTATAAATATATCAAACATCCATGAACTGCATTTACATGGAATATTTCGCTACAATTTAAGAAAAATAAATTTTATATTCTAATCACGTAAACTAAATTCTGTGCTCATCAGGCCTCCTTAATTGTACCAACATCTGCAATCAATTTAAATTCTTTAAGTTAGTCTTCATAAGGCTTCAAGTGATTTCATGCTGTGATAGATTTAACACACACATTAATTTATAGACACACACAAGCAGATGAGACAGTTTTCAGAGGATAGAGTGATAAGAGAAAGTAGAGTCAGACTTTACTAACTGTTAAAAGAAGAAAGGACATGATTTACTTCACATATCTTGCTGACAGAAGAGTGTAATGATGGCATCCATACATAAACAGATTGTAGAAATTAAGAGATCAAAACCAGCAGGGAAGCACTAGTATTTTATTTAAATTTATTTTCAAGTCATAGAACATTAGGATGTTTTGGTGAAAGTTTAGACTGAATTAAGCAAGCAAACACTCCAGATATCAGTTAAGAATATTATATAACAAAATTTCATTCTATTCACATATTATCCTTTTCACAGCATGCTAATTATAAAGTTAAATAAACTTTTTTTCTTTATAATTGAGGGGGAAGGAAGATAGGATACAGTAGTAAAAGCAGCACTGAACTAGTACCGGGAATCAGAATACATCCATTAGTAATGCCTGCCAGATGTTTTGGGAAGTCACATGACTTCTCTGCATCTCACTCTTTCCCCTTACATAAGAAGGTCTTATAAATGGTATTCTCTAATTTCTCTTCCATCTTTAAAAAATCCCTTAACCTCTTTGAATCTCACTTTGAAGACTATAATAAAGACAATACAATCAGCAGTATCTAACTCAAAGAATTATTGACAATCAAATGGAAGGATATAAGTAAAATGTTTTACAAACCATAATTTTACAAACCATAATAATTCTGATGACCCAAATAAATATAGGAGTCTACCTGTGAAGAAGCTATGATTTCAGCCAACCTAAGAAACTCATTGGGGAAAGTGGTTCAACAATGCAAATATCATGGGATTGTAACTTAATAGATAAATTCTAGAGAGTTGCCCATGTTAAAAAGAGCCTAAGTGACTTGATGAGATTCAAATAGGTAGTGTCCAAAAAAAAAAAGAGATTTAAAATACTATTTATAAAATATTTTAATATTTATTTATAAAACATTTAAAATTAGACAATAAAAGAGCTGAAATGTTTCTACCTAACCTCAAAACAGGGTCACGAAGAGTCAGACACAATTGAAATGATTCAAGAAAAAAAAAAGGATCTTAAACTAATAAGAAAAAATTTTAAATAATGTTGGTTTTGCTTTCTGACTTTTTTGCCTTTAAAATTCAAATGATTTCACAGAATGTTATTTGGTTAGACTAATTCACAAGAACATACAAGTCATCAACCCACCCTCCAGGTCAAGGAAGGCTTCTCAGGAAAAGCTGGAATTTGAAGAGACTCTTCTATCAGGCAATAAGAAGGATTTTGTAGATGGAAGATGAGAAAAATTCTAGTGTAACTGCCAACAGGAAGTAAAAATTAACAATACCTGCAGTATTTAAAAAGAGACAGACACAATATCATGAACTCAAGAAATATTAGAAAAAATAGAGAAATCTTTTCATGACGGCTGAGTGAAAGGAAGAAAAGTCCAGCTCTTTCATAACTATTCCATCAAGAATTAAAAAAAAACAAAACACCAAACCAAAAAATTATTTTAAAACCCAAGAAGAAACTATAGCAAGAGCACTATGGCAGGCCACATCAGCACAAAGAGCCAAAAGTCTGGGACCATTAGGAAAAGGATCCAGACAAAAATGCCTGCCCATGGAACTGTATGCCAGGTTTATGGGACATAAAAGCCCAGCCCAGAAATTTATTCAACTCCTGAAGCCTGTAGCTTTGTCACAATTCAAACTAAGATGCTTTGTCACAATCCAAACTAAGACTCATATACCTCTTTCTAGGAAGGGAAAGAACAATGACCCGGGCACATTTGGCATCAAACTACCTACTATAGAAAGCCAGAATACAGAGAGACCCACCTAGATCACCATTAGTGCAAACAGTGACCAAGCACTTCTGATATTCTTAAAGAATAGTGAAGACATCAAACAATAACAAATCAGTACCAAGGAAGGCCTCATTATTCCTTTCATAAGTACACAGAGCCTGATTTTGACACAAAGTGAAATACAGGAAGGAAGGCTAGAAAAATGAGTAAACAGAAGAAAAGACCAATGATAAGGAAATATTATGGAGCCAGGGACATTCAAGGAACAAACCCTCAAGAAGAGAGTAATTCCACATCATAAATAAGCAAAGGTTCAAAGAAATTCACCAGTGTGTCACAAGCTATACTAAAGTTCCTGAAGAAATGAAAACAAAGGCTTTTGAATCATCATAAGAGATGAGAGCTCTAGAGGAAAAAAAAATTAAGAAAGGAAACAAGTGTCCTAGTATAAAGAACTGGAAGAACAAATAACAGCTTAGTAAAGGAAAATGGGAAAAGTTGCCTAAGTAACAGAGTCCTTGAATATCAGATTACACAAAAGAGATCAATTACTCTTGAGATAATTAAAAATATTAGAATACAATCAAAAGACTGAAAAAGACGTTTTAATAAAAGATATTTCCTATCAAAAACAAGTAATGTAGAAAATGAATGAGGGAGAAAAAATCTAAGACTCACCATACTACCTGAAAACCTCAATCATTTAAAAAAAAAATACATGAAACAACACTGTAAGAAGAGTTAGAAGAGAAAGGAGGAAAAAAGAAGGAAAGTAGTTTTATGGAGCCATTAGTCAAAGCAAACTTTATCTTTAGAAGGTAGAACATGAAGAAGAGAATAAAAGGAAAGAAAAGGTAAGATTCTGTGATTGGATAATGTGAAAAGTGAAGAAAACAGAATAATCAATTAGAAACAGATGATATCAAATATAGATCACTATATTTTTCATTATAAAGGAAGGAGGAGAGAGTGAAATAAAAGCATAACTGGGCAGAATGGAAGGAAATTATAATTCCGGAACATAAATGGGATTAATTCACCCAAAAAAAGGAGCACAACAGAATTAATAAAAATACAGAATTCAACAATATTGCTTACAAGAAACACAGTTTAAATAGATTCACATGGTTAAAATGACGGGCTGGTACAAAATCTATTATGTATCGGAGAACAAAAAGCAGGGACAGCAATCACAATCTTACACAAAACAGTAAAATTACACTTGATTAAAAGAAATAAAAAGGAAAATTACATTATGCTCAAAAGGCAGCATCACTGAAAATGAATACTAAAACTTAATATATGTCCCTTTCAGAGTTAGGCAAATCTAAAAGAAAAACAAGAAATTAAGGACTTGATTTTTTTTAATTAGATACAAAAGATCAACACCCACCCCACTCCCTACACACACACACACACACACACACACACACACACCTTTTTCTGTGTTTTCACTCTCCACCATCTACTGATTCATTAGTGACAGAACTCAGATTATAGTCCATAAAATATGACCTCATTTCTATACCTTTCTTTCCTTTCACTACTCTTCATCACCCTTTCAGTTTGTTGATGATATTCCTAGGTTCACAAATGAACTTTTTTTTAAATTAAGTATGAAAAGCATGGTTTCATTTCTTAATTTTCTGGCTAACTGCACTGTTTACCTTGCTTGTTTCTTTTGTTTGATGAGTTTACCTGTAAAAGTGCCTTGCTCACTTTTAACTTCTTTTGAAGAAATGTCTCAGTCTTTTGCTTTTGCCTCAAATGCTTAAAAAAAAATTAACTTATGTTCAATTTTAGACATATTATTTTAGGCATGCTGACAAGATTCCTTTGCTTTTGGAGGAATACAAATCTCTCCTTTGAGTTCTCATAACTAAAGAGCATTCTGATGAGTAAGTCTTTCTCCATTTTCACAAAATATTTGCTGTTGAGATAGAAAATCTAGTTGGATCAAGACGTTTCTAGGTTATTCAAACTTGAGGTTTCCTCTCTGGCAATGTCCTAGGGACTCTACTGATCTGCCTTATCCCCTGTATTTCCAATATTTCAAGACAATTTTCTCAAATGATTACCTGAAGTAAGATATCAAAACTCTTATTGATTGTGTTCTGCTGGAATATAAAATTCTTAAGTTAATATCACTGCATTCTATCTTCAAGATAAAATACCTTGCCTTTTACAGGTTTTGTGGGTTTCTCCTTTTTGTCTTTTAATTTAATTCAATTAATTTTCTTTCCACTTCTATATTTCTGATATCCTTACCTGTGACTTTTTTTTCCAGGCACAATTGTTTCATTGTTTCAGACAATTCGTTGTTTAATCTAAATTTTCTAATCTTGTCATTTGTCTATTTAAGACCTCCAATTTCTACCCTTATTTCCATCTTTAACCTTTCAACCATTCTTAGATTCAATCGGTTCATTATTTTGGGAATTCAATAGAACTTACTCTACTATTTTACCATGTCCCAGGAATTTCTTTGCATCCTTAGTATTTGTTCATTATATTGGTTCCTTGTCTCTTATGTTTACCTATGTTTTCCTTTTTTTATACATAAGTTTCTTGGCCAGTTTATTTGAAATGATCTTCCTGTCAAGAGTTTTCTTATCCCTTTGTGTTGTTTGTTATTGTTCCTTTAGTGTAATTAAAGACTGCTTGTCTCCCACTCTGATAGATTAGTGTGATTAACCTACAATCTTTTATTTCACCAACTTATTTAAAGTTCCTACCCTCAATCTTTTTATATTTGTTTCTTTTACTTTATTTGGTACCTGTATTTTTGAGGAAGTAGTGTAGGTGACAGATTTATACCATATTTCTCACTTGTTATTTTAACTGCCTGAGGCCCATCCATTCTACCCTTTCCGCTCCTGAGCCACCAGCTTTCCTGAAACCACAGGGAAAACAGTAAATTAAAGGGTAGCAAAGGTCTGGCTAAGTGAATCACTGGTGAGACAAGATTCTTTGGTGACATGATAGATATATGCATATGCCTCAAAACCATGTCAGCTTCTGAAAAGGACTTGGCACATAGATTGTGTATAAGTGAGGCAAATATGTAGTATAACAGAGTAAATCTACAATATGATACTACCTTCATTCCTTTTCTATTCTACAGATTTTAGTTATATCCTTTCTCTTCTTCTAATTTTTATTATATTATTTGACCTCAGAGCAAAAGAATGGATGCTACTGAAAGAACTGAATTTCATCAATTCCTATATTTTCATTATACTAAAGTGAGTCGTAGCTAAATAGAAGGAAAGCTCACAGGTCTTTCCTTAAAAAGGCAAATAAAAGAGTTAGCAGAGTTGATTTTATTGCATGTCCAAAGTCAAGAAGAAACATGATTTAATAGGCTATTTGGTCACCTTGTATTGCCATTCTGATAAAAAGCATTTGCAAAAAGTCCCCCATGAAAATAATTGCAATTTTTCTGCCAATATTAGTTGCAGAGAATTGAATTCAATGAACATATATTCTGACCTTCTGTGACATTCATAAAAAGGTAGGTATAGGTGAGAATGGAAAAAATTTGTTTCAGGTTTACAAAGCACTTTACACATGATCCCCAAAACCCTGTGAGTTAGGCGCTATTACTATCTCCATTTTTAAAATGAGTAAAGTGAGGCTGACAGACAAGATTCAAATTAAGATCTTTCTGATTTCAAGTCTAACACTCTAGTCAGCTGCTTTTACAGCTAAAATTTTCAAAGGGTTCATAAGATCTATCATATTTAGACATTAGCATCAAGGTCTCAAAGAACCTTGAAATAATAGAAATGGCACTGAAGAAAACAAAAAATGGGAAAAGCAAGTGGGACAGACTAAGTACATAGAGAAAAGGTCCCTCCTATAAATAACAAAATAAAAATATTAGTATTTACTGATCCACACTCCAGCCATGCTAACCTGGAGGGAGAGCTGGAATACTATTATACCTTCATTGCCATTTTAAGACTCTTCCCATTTACTCCCATTATTCAGTAAACTCTCCTCCATTAAAGTTTACATTATGAAAAATTTTCCACCCTGTTCTGATTATAGTGGCTATGGTATACCAGTCCCCAGGTCAATCTCCCTCTTTTCTCAAGGAATTCAACACCTAGTTCACTGTCTTCCTCTCCTCCCTTCCTCCCGTCCTAATACTACCAGACTTCAATATTCATATCTACACTCACTAAAACTCCCTAATTTTCTAATTTCTCAGTATCCTCAACTCCTATGACCTACTCTTTACAAATACAAAAGTGAGACAGTCCCTATTCTCAAGTAGTTCACATTCTATTATTTTTCATTTGATTGCATCTATAGGAGGTTTCAGCTGCAACTTAAATGGAAAGGTCTCATAATGTTTAAAGTGCAGCAGCAAAACACATAGTAATTCACTTTCTTTAATGTCATTTCCATTAATAAAATCAAATCAGTTTCTAATGTAGAATCATTTGATAGTATTAAAGAGTTTGGCGTTGAGAACTTTATTTACTAAGTCTTCAGAAGTTGTAGCTGCTGAAGATATGGGGAACTATTGCACCTACAGAGAAAGTTGCCAGGCTACATCTCTACAAGTGTTAGATTCGGGAATCAGAGAAGGATGGTGTACAGTGGTTTGGGGGTGTTCCTGTTCCCAGGGTCACTCTAGAAGCAATTTCTACGCACAAACATGAAGGTGACGCATCTGGTATGATGGCAAGATCAAGAGTATGAACATTTTTGTGTATGTCTGAGGCAGGGTGGTGGGAGTAGTTCATGAGAATAAGTGAGTTGAGAAACTAGGAGACCAGGGTATTTGAGGGAGTATCAGTACCTATGTTCAAGTATAAGGGCAGGAGTTGAAGGGAAGGAATGAACAGCCAGTAATGGAAACGGTAGTCAGAGAGGTCAGGTTTCAGTAATAGCCAAAAGATGGAGGGAGTTGGAAAAGAAAAGATTTAAGATGAAAAGCAAGCCTATTGCCTATGGAGCAGGAATCCCAGAGGGCATAGTTGAAGGGGTGAACAGCTTTGGTGTGAGACATTAGAGGTGAGGGAGGGTAGGTGATGTCAAAGATAATAGAGATAAGGAATCAGACAATGGAGTTTGAATGATGATCTACAGAGATTCAGAATCACTGAGATGGGGATGATCAATGGGGACTTTGTTAATCAATAAGAAAAAAAATTTTAGAGACATTTTCAATGTCAATAGACTATGACCTCAAGATGGATTTCTTTCAAAGCTAGGGAAGCAAAAACTTGGAAGAAGGAAAAGTGATACTCTCCTTCTCCAAGGCAGGAGACCAGGCTAGAAACTAGATAGACTGGTGCCCTCTCTCTTCACTTCAAGTGTTGCTGAGGGAGATACTCTTATGATATAATGGCACTTTTCTTCCGCAAGAGGCTAGAGGTCAGGCAAGAGAGAGACAAAAGTAGGGTGCCCTAGCATCATGTTGTGCTTCTGCCTGACCTCTAGGGAGTCATTGAATAGTAATATCTCTGTTATTATGTCTTCTAAGAATTTTCCGTGACATTGATGTATGAAAGAGAAACACTATTTTGGAATTTAAAGTGGCATTTTGCTCTATCAAATTAAATCCTTTTTCATAATCAGCAATAAAGACAATGGGATCTTATATTCTTTACATCTTTTTGTCAGCTACTAAATAGTGAAGAAGTGGTCCATTGCTGAATATCAGTTGTAAAGTCCTGCTTATTCCCTACCAGTATTTTCAACAAAGATGCCCTTAATGTATGTATAGATGACTCACGTGAAGATTTTTTATAAATGGGAGGGCAGGAATCTAGGTTCATAGTTGCTGATTCTTCCTAATCACCTTTTTTGGTATAAAAGATTTTTTTTTTACCATCTTCAGTATCTTTCCCTCCTTCAAATATTTTGTATATTGACCCTCAAGACTCTTATAAATAATTCTGTCTTCTCCAGCACAGATGCCCTTTATAATACATTTCCATCTCCCCATAAGCAAATCTAGAACCGTGATGTTAAATGTTCAAATATATGGTACCAATGTCTTTAATGGTAATCTTTCCATATTGCATGTTCCTTCCATATTCATCAAATGAACTTGGGATACTCCTGAGTTCCATATCTTGCCAAGCCTTCTTGAAATCGTTTTTTCCCTGCACTGCTTCTCTCTGCTTTATGAGACAATACCATTTGTAATCATACACTATGTTTCACTGTAAGAATTTACAAAGACATTTGTATTCACTGTTGCTTTTGACTGAGATCTCTTTACACTTGGCAAGTTAAGTCAAATGTTCATTGACTAAGGTTTTTCTATTATTGTTGTGGCTAATAATAACAGCAACAGCTCATATTTATATCGTACCTGAGGCTTTACAAAGCCCTTTCTTTATAAGTACTCAGTTAAGTAGGTAGTGAAACATTATTATTTTATATTATGAGTATTAATATTAATAAATATTTTCATTTTATTATTGATATCCTATTTTTTTGAAAATTACTGCACTTTTGCCTAAATAGAGCTAAAAGATGTGTACAGCACTATTTCAAATATGTTAACAATGGAAGACTTCTTAGGAGAGATAGGAACATAATGCTAAATCTCTTAGATGTGCTTAGAAAAATAACTTATCTCAGGTAAGAATTAAATAGATTCTGCTATTAATCCAAACAATGTTGAAATTGTATTTATCTAACTACCATTTTTGTACTGTTAATTGTATTTTCACAAAACACCTAAGATTAGGGGTGCTCACAAACTACAGCACTATTTGAAGGTAAAAATCTGTTCTCTTTTTTTCATCTGTGCTCAAACATAAAGATCATCACTCAATTCTATAGTCTTACTCACCACCTTAGAAGCAGTATTCATGTATTGCATCACCATTTCTTTTTTGATACTAAAGTCCTTTTCCCGCAATGGTGCCTTTTTATCTTCATTTAAATTCATATCTTCCTGTAAAATACAATTAAAAAGCTTTATTTTATAATCTATGTAGGAACAATTCTACATAAATTTTGTGCTAAAATCAATAATTTGTGACTAAAAACAGCATTAATTGGTTTGAAATGATTTGCAGGCTACTATCTGGTATTTAGACAAGGAGTAGTAGGGTAAGGGAAAAGGGTTCCATAGTATTCTGGATCCATTTTTCTGCAGCATATTTAACTGAAAAAAATTCTCTTATACCTTATCATTTAATGGCAATTAAGGAAAATTAACTGCAGTAATCTCAAGGCTAGATATTGTCACTGAATTGCTGTCTTTCACAGTATATCTTTATGATCAGTTTTAAAACTTATAACCACTTAAAATATTTGGAAGTAAATTAGTATATTCCACAAATGCTTCACTGCCACTAACAAAAATTTACTACTAAATGAGTTACTATTTTCAATCACATCCTGTAATATTTTATTTGTATTCTAGTACTACAAAATGTAACATACGAATTACAATCATTACTCTTGAGCTGGATGGTACACCTCAGATGCTATATGATCCAAACCCTTCGTTTTACAAATGAGGGAACTGAGGTCCAGAAAGGTTACTTGCTCAAAGTTGGTTTTGAACCCAGGTCCACTCACCTCAGAGTCAATGATCTTTCCGCTATATCACTCTCATAAGAGATTCACCATTTTAAAACAAAATAGTCATAAACAGGGTGTCTACTGCTGTGAACATGGCATTGTATAAGTGTTCACTTGAAGACCATTGAATATATTTCAACTAGAATCATCATCAAAATATTTACAGAAGATAAGTTGGCACAGACAACCTCACTAGTAACAAAGGAAAAACTGATGGTACAAGAATAGAAAGGTAAAAGAAGAGTATTGGCTCAACTGCGTTAATATTTCAAGTCTTGGTCCTAGTTCATATATGATCTATAATGAAAACATTTAAGTATACAGAAGTCTACATCTACTTAGAAACCAATCCATCATGACAAGTACTCTAAATGGCATCCTCAGCTCAGTAGGTAAGATGTCTTCTAAATTCTACATAGGCACTATATTCGCTAGACATTCTTGTTTATGGCATTAGCTTTTCAATCTTTGGCAGCCAAGCCCTTGAAACAGGCCCAAGTCAAAAATCTCTTCATTTTGCCTTTCTATAGATCCCAGACATTCCTACATATCTAATTGCTATCACAAGCATGCTACTTTCACTTGGAAAGAAGAATTCTCTAAGGTTACAGCAAATTTCAAGTTACAATTAAAAAGAGCAAAACATTAGAAATAATTCATGGATGTTGGAGTATAAATCAAAACAATATGTCAACACGAGTTATGTTTAAAATAAAGATTATTACCTTCTCTGTAAGGCACCAGGAAAAAAAAAAAGAATTATCTCTAGTTATTACAAATAGAAGTCTTTCCTAGATCATTGAAACCTAGTACTAACACAGCAAGATTTGTCCTGAATTAAGGCACAAAATGATGTGATATTTAAGAAGTGACAGAAGAAAGGTATATAATAATCAGAAATAATCAAAAGTAGAGAATAATCCATCTCACACAAATGTCCTCTTCAGTTGGCAATAATGACAATCTCCCAAAAATAAAACAATTTTTAATAATGGCATACAAATATTAACAAATTACCTTCCCGAGTTGTGACTTAATCTCAGAAAATCAACCATATACTAATTTCAGAAAACAATATTAGTTCTTCTGGAAGTAAAGGTTAAATGACTAAGTTTATATAAAAACAAAAGAAGGTAAAAGAAATGGATGTCCATATTAAAAAACACATTTGCAACTTGTCAAACAAATTTTCTATTTATAAAATATAGAAGTGAGGAAGGAAAAAGCACAAGGAAAGAAACACCTAAAAGGTAGGAAAAATACCAAAATATTTTAATATTAAAAGAGGCCTCTTAATGGCAATCAAGTTCAAATCTCTCATTTTGTAGCACAAAGAGATTAAATGATTTACCCAATCCCAATAACCCAATTAAATGATTTATTCAATTACCCAATTACTCAAATGATCTTTTGGTAACAGCACAAGTTTTTTTATGATGCTTTTATCAATTTTTCCATGGGTTGTTGCTAGGTTTTTATCAGTTTGGTTAGGTTTTTGTTGTTGCTCCTTTTGTTTTTAATTTAGACCCTCTACAAAATCCAACTTTCTTGTCTTCTCCTGGCATGAGGGTGAGACCACTGGCTCTCAAAGGTAATACCAACAAAGAGTAAATGGCTGGCAGGTTTTACCATTGCTTTCGTTTTTTAAAGTAAATTTTAATTGGTCCAAGAATGTTATGGCTTACTCAGGATCTCAAAAAAAGGTGGTTGGTGTCAGAGTTAGAATTTGAATCCAGGCCCTCCATCTCCAAAGCCAGTGTTCTTTCCACTATACCACAAGTTGACAAAGTATTTTGTCATTCATTTCATAGTGAGTGGTACATGCATACCAGCACCAGTGAAGACCCCTCAGGACATGACCCCCCACCTTTTTTAGTTGTGTAAGCAGAAATTCCTGAACTATAGTACATCCTGTTTATGTCATCCTCTAGCTATATGACCTTGTGTAGAAGACTGTCTAAACCATGGGGCCCTGAAAAGGGGAACATACTGTGATTTCTGTACTCCTTTGTTCCCTTCCTTGCTGGGGAAGATTTACGCGAATAGATTGTGCCCCTGAGGCTCAGCCAATGGGCCAATGGGAAGGGGGTTAGGGTGGCCTATTGCACTAGGATCTATATAAATCTATTTTGAACAAAGCACTCTTGCACTCTCTGGCTGATGCCATTTTGGGCGACACAGGGGTGTCCTTTCTCGAGAAAGCCAATAAAGCAGCTCTCCTTTTTGCAAATTCTTGTCAAGACTGATTCAAATTTGGGTAGGTGGTCTTTTGCACCACACAATAGCAACAAGAAACATCAATTCATGAAGTGCTTAGTCATCTTATTACAGGGTCCATATTAAGTGTTTGAAAAAAGATGACCAAGAAAACAATTGCACCTTATACATCAGCCAATATTTCTGGGGATGAGGAGGTATAGTTGTTTTACAAGGAACTCAGTAAGACCCCCCAAATTAAATCAATATATACTTTAATACTCAATGACTTCAATATATAGGGGGAAAATGATGAAAGGTAAGTTGGGAAACATGGCTCTGTAGTAAAAAGAAAAAAAAAAAAGATGATAGGCCCAAGGGCAGTAGATTATATAATACACATAGTTATATATTTTCTTGAAGAAGAGTCAAGCGAGGAGGTGGTCAGTATGGTTAGCACAAAAAAAAAAAAAAATTAAATTAAATTAATTATATTTTACCAGCTAGGAAATTACTATTTGCTGCTGCAGAAGCATAATTATAACTCCTAACTATATGAGATCTGTAGAAACATCTAGCACTAAGGCCTAGGATGTACTATAATTTTTCTAAAAAATATTATGACAGTGTGGTAGTCCAAAAGGGCAAAGGTCATTACGGAATGGAGAGTAAGATAGGCGGGAAGAATGAGGTAGAATTTACCTTGGGCATTGAAGGATGGATAAATCAAAAAGGTAAAGGAAAGAGAGAGCTGACAATTGCCAGTATTAGGAACAATGTGAACACAAGCATGGAAATATATACAACACCTAACAGAAGAAGGACACTTTGGTTATAGCCTCAAGTGCATTAAAAGAAAAAATATGAACTTAGACTAGAAATTTAGGGTGGCAGCAGATTTTAAAGAACCTCAAAAACTAAGGCTATGAAAATGAACCTAACTGACCAGCAATAGAGAATAACTGAAGACTTACAAGCAGGAAAAGGGCATCACTACCAGATCCATGTAAGGAACAGTGGAGGCAGTATAATTAATGTTTGGCAAAAAAGAAATCATAGAAGTGGGAAAAACTGGTTAAGAGATTAGTACAAACCTGTATTAGGGTGACAACAGTGGGAGTAGAGAAGAGCAAATAGATGCAAGACATGTTAAAGAAGTGAAATGAAGATTTGCTAAAAAATTTGGACGTGAGAGCAAAAAAGGTAACATTAAAGAAAACATAATTTTGAACATAGGAACAATAGACAGTAAAGATTAAAAAAACGGAAAATGCTGAAAGCAAAAAGAAGACTAAATTGGTAGAAGAGATAAGTTCATTTTTGAGGTAAAATCTTGAAGCTCCCTTCTAGTTCTAAACTGATGATGGCAAATTGGTCGATCCTACATTATTTAAATTGATCGATCCTACATTATTTAAATTGATAACCTTATGTTGAATTTGAGGTATCCAGGGGATATACATATGTATACATGTTCTACAGGAAATTAGAAAGAAAGAGCTAAAAGTCATCTTTATAGAAGTAAACTAAAGTCATGGAAGTCAGAGCAAAAAGGTTAAAAAAAAATACTGAAAAAACAGAAAAGGAACATCTTTAAAACACCCACTTTTAAGGAGTCAGGAAAAAGAAAGAGACAAAGGATAGAGAGGTGAGAGGAAAATAAGAAGAGTGTGCTCTCTTTGAAGTGTAAGGAGAAAAAAAATACCTACAATGAGGCAGAAGTCAATAGCATCAAATCCTGTTGTGTCAAATTAGTAGTCAAGGAGAATGAAAATTGAAAAAAGAGAGCTCAGAATTTAAATAAGAGGAGATGACAGAATCACAAACTAAGAGCTTGAAGAGACCCCTAAATCTCAGATTTCCTCATTTTATAAGTATGGAAATAGAGGCTCCAAGATTTTGAATGATTTGCCCACAAACTGTGTAGCAGAGCTGTAATTTGAAGGATGTCCTCTGATTCCAAATTCCAGATTCATTCCAAGGTCCCTGGTGACTTAGGAGGAATTTAAACAGACAGATAAGGAGAGATACCAAATTGAAAAGTAGAGAACTTGGTGGTAAAAGAGTTGGTGCACCAGGAACAGAAAAATTTTGGTCACCTATTACGTCAAAGGTAATATGCCTGGGGACTACACTGGATACAGCTCACACAGAACACAATCACTATCTTCAAGGAATTAACTATCTAATAGCACAAATAAATATCACATACAGAAATCTACAGTATTCCTTAAATGAAAAAAATCAATCTTGGCTGCCTACTCACTTAGATATTTGGTCCAAAATTTGATTTAGGACACTCTGAAGAGGATATTAACAGGGTTCTATTAAAGTTAAATTAATATTTCATATATGAACATTTTGATTAAACTTATTCATACAATAACTTTTCAGCATTATACTTTGGCATGGTTTTACATTGGGAAATTGAGAGTTCCAACATGGAGAAGTAATTTTCCTTTAGTTAATTACTTTTTAATTAAAAACTATGCAAAAAATTAGATTACTATGCTGCTTCACAATCTCATTGGCCCCAGGGATGTAGATTTCAAAAACTGAGAAAACTTTACTAGAGACAGATTTTTTTTAAAAATTCAACACATTAGGAATAAATATAGCTCTACCTCCAAAAAGAATCACATTTAATATTCAGAGTAAAGTATATAACATTCATGAGAAATAATCTTGCAATATAATATAATATGAACAGAACATGGGAAAGACTGAAAATTCCTAATACATAAAGAAAAATCCAAATCAGACTGAGAATAACTGAAATAGCAAAAGGAAAAAAAAAGTTTCATTTTTTTTTACCGCCTCCCCCCCAAAAAATAAAAAATGAAACAAAAGCTAAAAGAATCTAAGCACCACGAAGAATTAATTCCCTTATTTCTGGACAAAGAGTTATATTCACAAAGATCTTCAGCCATGCTAATAGGCAAAATCCTGGAAAATAAGTACTGTTCACAATAATTTGTTCTATATATCACCTCACATACAATACAAAGAGAGAAATACCAGAGGCCCTGCAACTAAGCGGCATAACTAGATAGATGAAAGGGCTTAAAGTCAGTAAATCTTGAGTTCAAATTCTGCAAAGTAGCAGACTTATCATTCTTTCTCCTTTATTATGGCTCAATATCCACCTCCGGCACCTCTGTTCCTTGTTATCTAGAGTTGTAGCATGCAAAATAAAATTCTCTTTTATTTGCTATCTCTCCCCACATTATCATGCCTAGATATGTCCTACAGTCATTCATGGTCCTGAACCATCCTGTGCCATTACATCATATTGATCCATATGGAAACCTGTAATATCGTGAAACTCTCATTCTTGTTATAAGAATGAGAGATGACAAATGAGTGTTGTCTTGAGTATTGAACATGAGTGTTGTCTTGGTACTCATGAAATGTGAAAAGATCTATAAGGAAAGAAGGAAAGAAGCACTTTTTAAATGACTACTATGTGCAAAGCACTGTACCAAATGTTATCTCATAAAATATTATAAAAAATATAATAAATGCTATCTCACCTCACAACAATCCTGGGAGGTGGGTGCTGTTATTATCCCCCATTTTATAGTTGACGAAATTGTGGCAGACAGAGGATAAATGACTTGCCTGGACATCTAGTGAGTATCTGTGACTAGATTTGAACTCATGTTTTCCTGATTCCAAACCCAGTGCTCTATCCATTGTGCCACCTAGCTGCTTTAGGTAAATATGTACCTGACTAACACATCAATTTGGCATTTTTATCAAACATGAAAATAAATTTTAGGTTAAATTTAATTTTTAAAAAATTTTTACAAGTGTAATATAGAGAAGGCATTGCTCAACAGTGATCTTTTTTGAATGGGGGGAGGTGGTTTTTAGAAAACTACAAGATCAACGGAACACTATTAAAACAGGACCTCTACCCCCATCTGCACTTTAATTCTTTTGTTTCTCTCTCACTTCCTCCCCCCCCAAAAAAATACTTATTAATCACCTACTGCTTCCTAAGTCCAGTGTTAGACAAAGGGAGGTACAAAATTTAAATAAGAATCACTCACTGGTATATGAATGTAATGGAATACTGTTGTGCTATACAAAATGATGAGCAAGCGGAATTCAGAAAAACCTGGAGAGACTTGTATGGCCTGATGCTGAGTTAAGTGAGCAGAACCAGGAGAAGGTTGTACACAATAATAGCCATGTTGTGCAAAGACTAACTTTGATAGACTTAGATCCTTGCATTGCTGAGAAGGGCTAAGTCATCTCCAAAAGTCTCATGATGGAAAATGCTATCCACACTTAGAGAAAGAACTATGGAAATTGAATGCAGATCAAAGAGTACTATTTGCTCTTTTTTCTTTTTATGTTTTGTTTTTGTTTCTTCTTTCTTATGGCTCCTCTTATTGGTTCTAATTCTTCTTTACAACATGACTAATGTGAAAATATGTTTAATAGGAATGTATATGTAGAGCCTATATCAGATTGAATACTGTCTTAGGGAGGGAGGTGGTGAGAGAGGGGGAGAAAATTTAAAAATCAAAAGCTTATGGAAGTATTTGTTGAAAACTAAAAATAAATTAAAAAAAAAGAAATCACTCACAAAGCTTAATTACTTATAGATATAGGGTTTATAATATGCCATAAAACCTACATTTATGTGAGGCTTATTCCAAGGAAGGTTTTCTCCAATAGACAAATGGTCAAATGAGAGGAACAGAGAGTTTTCAAAAGAAGGAAAACAAGTTATCAATAACCAGATGAAAAAATGCTCCAAATCACTAATAATGATGATTTTTTTTAACTTTGTAACAAGTTTTGTGATTTGGAGCCATGCTTTCATCCATAGAGAGAACTTTTGGTGAAATATCTCTCCTTACTAATATAGGTAAGTACCTAATTTTCAACTTACAGTCTTAGAGAGTTTTCAGGAGTACTAAAAGATTAACTGATTTGTCCAGCATCATGACAGACCCAGTAGGTATCACAGAAGGACTTGAACCAGATTTTCCCTATTTCAACACCAGCACTGGATCTGCTATCCCAACTGTCCATTTTGTTACTTTTATGATAAAATTAATATTCACATAAAAAAACTATATCAAAAAACTTCTGCTTCATATACAATACTTTTTTCTGTTCTTGGCATATAAAATATTCATGTGTATCGATGTTTGGTAACTTTGTGGAAAAAAAAAAGAAAAAAGAAAATTTAAAGAAATGAAAAAATAATGATACCACACTGAAGATAAACTTTTCCCCTGTCAACTAGATTTTTGATACAAACCTTCTTCAGAAATAATTGCTGGGGCAGAGCCAAGATGGTAGAGTAAAAGTAGTGACTTGCTTGAGCTCTCCCCCAAACTCCTCCAAATACTTGTAAAAAATGACTAAACAAATTCTAGAGCAGCAAAACCCACAAAAAAGACTCAGAGACACAAATTTCCAGCCCAAGACAACCTGGATAGTTGACAGGAAAGGTCTGTTGTGTCAAGCTGAGAGAGAAGCACATTTCAGCATGGACTGTGCTGGCAAAGGCAGAGCAGGACCCATGAGACGAAATCACTGGCAGCTGGGGCGGTCTCCAGACTTCTCGACCCACAAATGCCACAGACAATTTAGAAAGTCAGTGGGAAAGGTCTGTGAGACCTGAGTGAAAGGAGCACAGTCTAGTCCTGGCCCTAGCAGAGCCCTGAGGAACCAGTCACAGCAGCAGCAGCGGCTGCTTCTGGAGCTCTCAGCCCACAGACAGTGGGGAGATCAAGCAGCTGATAGGATGGCGGTTGCAGGGATCTCTTTGATGGCATTAAGGCAGGGTTCTTTTGCTTTGCCCATGCTTGGATCTGGGTCACAGTTCTGACTGGTGGTCCTGGGGCGAGGACAAGTGCTAGCCAGGTGAAGTTTGTGGCGGTAGTGCAGAGGGAATCCTCCTCACAGTTTCAAGGCACAAAAGAGTGCTTGTGGTCACTCATAGACCAGAGCACAGGCCAGGAAAGGAGTAAACACCTCACCTTTGATCATACCACCTGTGAAGAACTGGAAATTTACAGGGGTTTTTTTTTTTTTCTATTTTTTCGCTAAAAACCGTTGCACAAAACCCCTGAAGCTTGGGACAGTACATCTTCCACACTGGAAAAAGAGTCCTACCTTAACAGGGTTAAGAAAAAGTCAAGTAATTGGCTGGGAACATGAGCAAACAGCAGAAAAAAATTTAGACTACAGATTCTTACTTTGGTGACAAAGAAGATCAAAACATACAACAGAAGAAGACAAGTCAAAGCTCCTACATCCAAAGCCTCCAAGAAAAACATGAATTGGTCTCAGGCCATGGAACAGCTCAAAAAGGATTTTGAAAAGCAAGTAAGAGAAGTAGAGGAAAAATTGGGAAAAGAAATGAGAGTGATGCAAGAAAATCATGAAAAACAATTCAACAGCTTGCTAAAGGAGACCCAAAAAAATACTGAAGAAAATAACACCTTAAAAAATAAACTAACCCAAATGGCAAGAGAAGTCCAAAAAAGTCAATGAGGGAAGAATGTCTTAAAAAGCAGAATTGGCCTAATGAAAAAGGAGATCCAAAAGCTCACTAACAAAAATCATTCCTCAGGATAGCTAGGTGACGCAGTGGCTAGAGTACCAGCCCTGGAGTCAGGAGGACCTGAATTCAAATCTAGCCTCAGACACTTAACACTTAGCAGTTGTGTGATCCTGGGCAAGTCACTTAACCCCAATTGCCTCACCAAAAAAAGAAAGAAAGAAAGAAAATCATTACTTAAAAATTAGAATGAAGCAAATGGAAGCTAATATCTCATTGGAAAAACAACTGGAAAGTAGATCCAGTAGAGATAACTTAAAAATTATTGGACTACCTGAAAGTCATGATCAAAATAAGAGCCTAGACATCATCTTTCCAGAAATTATTGGGGCAGCTAGATGACGCAGTGGATATAGCACCAGCCCTGAAGTCAGGAGGCCCTGAGTTCAAATCCGACCTCAGACCAAACACTTGACACTTACTAGCTATGTGAACCTGGGCAAGTCACTTAACCCCAACTGCCTAAGAAAGAAAGAAAGAAAGAAAGAAAGAAAGAAAGAAAGAAAGAAAGAAAAATTATCAAGGAAAATTGTCCTGATATTCTAGAACCAGAGGATAACATAGAAATTGAAAGAATCTACTGATCACCTCCTGAAAGAGATCCCAAAAAGAAAACTCCTAGGAATATTACAGCCCAATTCCAGGGTTCCCAGGTCAAGAGAAAAATATTGCAAGCAGTCAGGAAAAAACAATTCAAGTATTGTGCAAATACAATCAGGATAACACAAGATTTAGTGGTTACTACAATAAGGAACCACAGGGCTTGGAATATAATATTCCGGAGGGCAAAGGAGATAGGATTAAAACCAAGAATCACCCACCCAGCAAAACTGACTATAATCCTTCCGGGGGGAAAAAAAATGGATATTCAATGAAATAGAGGACTTTCAAGTATTCTTGATGAAAAAACCAGAGCTGAATAGAAAATTTGACTTTCAAATACAAGACTCAAGTGAAGCGTGAAAAGGTAAACAGGAAAGAGAAATCATACGGGACTTATTAAAGTTGAACTGTTTACATTCCTACATGGAAATATGATATTTGCAACTTATGAAACCTTTCTCAATAGTAGGGTAATTGTAGGGAAGATAGATAGATAGATAGATAGATAGATAGATAGATAGATAGATAGA
>NW_020954867.1:5135618-5155245 GCF_900497805.2 Vombatus ursinus
AGATAGATAGATAGATAGATAGATAGATAGATAGATAGATAGATAGATAGATAGATAGATAGATATGTCTGTCTGTCAGAGGGCACAGGGTGAGTTGAATATGAAGGGAGGATATCTAAAAAATAAATTAAGGGGTGAGAGAGGATTGTACTGGAAAAAAGAGAAAAGGACAGGAAGAATGGGGTAAATTATCTCATGTAAAAGAGGCCAGAAAAAACTTTTACAGTGGCGGGAGTAGGTGAGAGGGAATGAATGAATTTTAATCTCATCAGATTTGGCTTAAGGAGGGAATAACATACAGACTCAACTGGGTTTGGAAATTTATCTTACCCTACAAGAAAATACAGGGGAAAGGGATAAAAGGAGGGGATGATAGAAGGAAGGACAGATTAGGGAGGGTGTAATCAGAAGCAAACACTTTTGAGGAGGGACAGGATCAAAAGAAAGAATAGAATAAACAAGAGGCAGTATAGGATAGAGGAAAATATAGTTAAGTCTTTCACACCATGACTATTATGGAAGTGCTTTGCATGACTACACATGTATAACCTGTATCAAATCTTTTGCCTTCTCAATGAGGGTGAATGGGGAAGGAAGAAGGGAGAGAACTTGAAACTCAAAGTTTTAAAATTGTTTTTACATGCAACTGGGAAATAGGATATACAGGCAATGGGGTATAGAAATCTATCCTGCCCTTCAGGAAAATAGAAGCGGAAAGGGATAAGAGAAAGTGTGGGGGTGGTGATAGAAGAGAGGGAAGACTGGGGAAGAGGGATTCAGAATGTGGTGGGGGAGGGGAGGGATGGGGACAAAAATTGGAACTCAAAATCTGGTGGAAGTGAATGTTGAAAACTAATAATAAATTAATTAACAATAAAAAAAGAAATAATTGATAACTATTTGATACATAAAGTGTTAACATGTTTTATTATAATAAGCACATAAGAAAGATAACAGGAAGGCCAAAATTTGGAATAACTTTTAACAAAATTTTTTGCCAGTGTTGGCACTTAGAATATATTAATTGCAACATAGTTGCCCTTTGTTGCCTAGCTCTCAAGCTCTTATAAATATTCTCCACGCTTGACCAACAATGCATATCCTGAAACAAACTTTTCTCACCTTTTCATGCTCTCTGTCCAGATCAAGTAATAAGAATTTTATATAGCTGCCACTAAGCAACAAGGCAGATGTGCCTAAGAGTTGATGTTCTAAGGACAAAAATTCAACTACATGCATTACAAGCAAGAGTATTAACAAATTAGAAGAAATTCTGTCATAAATTCTTCAAGTGTTATTTGTACTAGTATATATCTCCAAGAAAAACAATAAAATGTGTATTAGGACAAAAAAAAATTTACAAACAGAAGTTTTTCCATGTTTATATTACCATTTCAGTCATGGCCACATCTAAAAGCCATTCCACCTTTCTCAATGGAAAGTTTCTCCTAACACAGAAGTTTTGCCTAAATCCTACTCACTCAAAACCAGTCTTAAGATTTAGCTCTTGCATAAATCTAATGGAGTCTGACCTTCCTTGCCTGGAATCCCCTCAGACCTATTAAAAATTAGCCATCACCAAATTCAGCTAATCTAAACTGATACTGATCTCTCTCAACGTCTCTACTCATGTATATTTTTCCATGTGGCCTATCTTGTACTCTTTTCTTACATGCTATTTAACATCTCACATTTTGACTTCCTGTTTAAAAAAAAACCTACTAGTTTGGTAATTTTTGAGTTCAATTATTCAACTGAACAATTTACTAATTACTAGGTCCCTAGGCTTTAGTGCTAAAAAGAATCTTAAAGACCATATAATGGAAATCCCTCATTTTACAGCTGAGGTATCAAAGTGCCAGAGAAGCTAACTGACTTGCCCACAGACACACAGGCAGTAATGGGGCTGAAACCCAAGTCCCTGGACTTCCAGTCCTCTTTGTACAAAACCACAGATGCCTCTCACATGACAGTTTCTGGTTGACTGTGGTTCTGACATACCTACTCTCTTCAGTGCATCAGTGAATTATTCACTCCAGATAAACAATTAACTGAAACCAAAACAGACTCAGGATCCAAATGTCCCTTCTAGCTGCAAATTTACAATTCTGACAACATATGCCTCACACCATAATTGGCAAAGGAACTCAACATAAAAGGCTATGACAAAGTGAAGTTTTCCTGGAAAATATAAGAGACTGCAATATAAAATGCAAAGTAGGTCAATTTAAAGTATCAAAATTCTTAATAATTGTAGAAGTAATCAGCGTGACCATCACTCAAGTAGAGATACACTGGTACAGACTAGATGGGCACCCATGGAGGCAGAGTAGTCAAAGTACATATCAAGCATGTAAAGTCATTAAAATAAGCCAAAAATAATTAGCAGCTAGATGGTCAAGTGAATAAAGCACTGGACATGGAGTTAAGAAGACCTGAGTTCAAATCTGTTCTCAGATACTTATTAGCTATGTCAGTGAACTTCTGCCTATCTCAGTTTCCTCATCTATAAAATGGAGATAATAACACCACCTACATCCCCAGGTTGTTGTGTTGTTGCTGTTGTTGCTGTTACCATCATCAACATCATCGTCATCATCATCATCACCATCATCATCATCTTCATGATGTTTGGATAGCTTAAGTCTCCTATCACTACTATATGATTCCTCTATGCCTGGTTTGAAACCTATTTCCCAAATTCTTCATTCATTTCTTTTTTCTGTACAGGTAGGCTATGATACATTCTGGAGACAATTTGTCACGTTCTAGCTGTGTGACCCTGGGCAAGTCATTTAACCCCAATTGTCTCACCAAAAAAGGAAGAAAAAAAAAGACAATTTGTCTATTTCTGCCTCTGTTAATCTTCACCCAAGAGATATCTACTGTCCTCCCCTCTGCTTCCTATATTGCCTCACATAAACAGAACTCTTAGTATACAATGCTATTCCACTCCCCCCCCATCCCTGCTTTTCTCACTTCTTTTGCTTTTAAATAATATATACATTTTACTTGCCCCAGATTCTATTCTACCAAGTCTCCTATTAGGCTCTCTAGTTCACCTTGCTTATTATCTATACTTTGCATGTATTTATACAGGTAACAAAGGCCATGGAGATTTCACTGCTTGCTTCTTTACTGGATTTTTGTCCCATACATTTCTAGGTGTCTCTACTCCCTTTGATATCTGATATGTGCTATCTCTGATATCTGATACACAAGCAAGTTTATCCTCCCGTCCCTCCACAGTGTAAAGGTTTCCAACACTACTGGCAAATATACTTTAATCAGCTCTTTTTTTAGGTATATTACATATCTAGTAAAAATTTCATCATTTCTATCTATAGTTTAAGCTATGGTACCGAAATTCAAATCACATTCCTCAGATATTTTCTTAATTAGCTGTTCACTTCCTAAATTTTCCTCTCTATTCTGAAGCTTGTAACTTCAATGCAACAGTGATGAATATACCAACCATGTTTCTAAGGTGTTCACTTTCCTACCCAAGATTTCATAATCTTTAGAAATGCTTTCTAAGAGTCTTGTTGGCAGTAACATTCAGGTTCATATGCAACTCTAGAAATACAAAATAATCAAGTTAAACAAGATTTCGGAGGTTCTCTGTCACACCTTGGATATATAACCCAGGATAACACAACACAGCACAACAGAACACACTATTGTTAATATCTAGATGCTAAACTGCCTCCTCAGTAGGGAGTTAAAAACCATCACTATACATATCTTTTTCCTCATAAAAGATCTCACCTACAGCACTAATACCTCTAAATCATCACATCTTAAAAATATGCAACTGATTCCTCCTGACATAACCCCCATCCCCCTCTTTATGAAGAGCATCCATCTCCAAACTATTTCTAATCTTCATTTAATACAAGAAAACGTGAAGACTTTTATGAAGTGTTTTGCAAAGAGTAAATTCTTACCATCATTTTTTCAAAAAGTGCCAGGACTTCTTTCTCAGACAGTGATCTAGGATTATTTTCCATCATGTCTGAGGATGTTGAAGGCCAATCAGTGCTTGAGGAAAATGTGTGCTTCAGGTTAAGTAATGGAGGTCTCTCTTTCTTACTTCCTGGAATTCGTATGCTAGAAAATTTGTCCAACTGCATAAAAAAAATAGAAAAATAAATACACAAATGATAATTGTGCCTCATGAAGTTTAAAAAACAAAGACAATTTTATGTTTCTGTCCAGCAACAATATAATAGTGATTTTAATAACATGAACTCAGCATATGAAAAGCAAGTAGTAGTAGTAGTAGTAGTAGTAGTAGTAGTAGTAGTAGTAGTAGTGGTTCACATTTACACAGTCCTTAATTCTTATAATGTGCTTTACAAACATTATCTCATTTGAACACTAAAATCCTTTGAGGTAGAAAGTGGGTATATTATCCCTGTTTTGCACATTAGGAAAGTTAAATTACTTATCAAACATAACATGGCTTACAAATTTAAAATCACAGAATTTAAGATTGGAAAGGACTATAGAAATCATCTAACTTAACAGAAACTAAGCCCAAAGGAAGAAAAGAGAACCACAGAGATAGAGTCAGAAAGGAATTCAGAACCATCACTAGTCCAACTCCCTTTTTTTACAAAGAAGGAAAATAAAGCTCAAGTGTGTAACACAGGGAGTGTTTTTAAAAAGTTTAAAAAAAAAGTTTTTATCAATAAGAGAGCTAGAAGAAAAAACTGGAAAATAAATGAGTGCTACTGAAGAAAAAATTGGAAAGAAAATTAACAGCTTGGCACTAGAGGTACTAGACCCTGTCCAAGCAACCAACTCCCTGAAAATTACAACAGACCAAGTTGAAGCCAATGACTATATGAGCCAACAAAAAATATTGGAAGGAAGGGAGGGAAAAAGGAAGGAAGGAAGGAAGGAAGAAAGGAAGGAAGAAAGAAAAAAAGAAAGAAAGAGAGGAATGGAGGGAGGGAGGATGAAGGGAGAAAAGAAAGAAGGAAGGAAGGAAGGAAAGTAAGGTATCTCTTCACAAAAACTACTAAACTAGAAAACAGAACAAAGAGAAAAAAATTAAGAATCATTTGACTATATGAATGCATTGACCAAGAAATCTTTAAAGACAACTGTCCAGGGCAAAGAAAAAAAAGAAAAGAATCCACCGCTCATTTCACGAAAGAAACCCCCGAATGAAAACTCCCAGAAACATTGTAAACAAAATCTAGAATCCCTAGATCAGAGAAAAAATACTGCAAGCAACTAAAAAGGAAGAATTCAAGTGCCACAAGGCCACTGATTCAGCAGCCACCCTTAAAGGAGTAGAGCCCTTGGAATACAATATTCCAGAAGGCAAAGAATCTTAAAGTCTAGAATAGCTAACCTGGCAAAACAGAACATAATGCTGAAGGAAATGGATCTTTAATGAAATAAAGGACTTCTAAGTATTCCTGATGAAAAGACCAGAAGAATGGAAAGGGAAGAGAAAAGGAACATACTAGGGACTGAAAGGAAAGTGAGGGCAAGGAAAATTATCTCACATAATCCCGATGCTCAGCAGAAGTCTATGCAAACAAAGAAAGAATGAGGGAACTTCCGACACTTGAACCTAACTCTCAACTGAACTGGTCAGAGGGGAAGGGCACAAGCACACAGAGTTGGATACAGAAATATATTTTACTCACCAGGGAAACAGAAAGGGAAAGAGGAGAAGTGTAGAGAAATATATTTTACTCACCAGGGAAACAGAAAGGGAAAGAGGAGAAGTGGAGCCTCTAGGGAGGATAGCTTAAGGGAGGAATTAGTCCTAAACAAAACAATATCTAAGACTGTACAAAAATATTTATAGTTCTTTTTTAAGGAGTAAAGTATAGGAATCTGAAGGAGTAGCTCTCAATTACAGAATGGCTGAACAAGTTACACTATACAGACATACTTTGTTCTGTTGTACTTTACTTCATTGCACTTCACAGATAACTGAGTTTTTTACAAATTGAAGATTTATGGCAGCCCTGCATCAAGCAATCTATTGGTGCCACTTTTCCAACAGCATGTGCTCACATCATATCTGTGTCACATTTTGGTAATTCTTGCAACATTTCAAACCTTTTCATTATTATTATATCTGTTACGGTGATCTGTGATCTTTGATGTTACTGTTGTAATTGTTTTGGGAAGACAGCGAACTTAATTGATGAGTGTGTTCTGACTGCTCCACCAACCAGTTGTTTCCCCATTTCTTTTGCTCTCCTCAGGCCTCCCTAGGCACAACAATATTAAAGGATATTCATATATTTAGTTGATAAACAGTAGCAGGGTTTGAGAGAATTGACTCCAATTTGGAAAGTTCTACTGTAAATAAAATGCTATCAAACAGCACTGCACACTACAGAGAAATCTTTCGTGAAAAGAAGAGTCAATCCATGAGGCAAACTTCATTGTTGTCTTATTTTAAGAAATTGCCACAGCCACTACCACCTTCAGCAACCACCATTAGCAACCTGATTAGTCAGCAGCAATCAAAATCAAGGCAAGAACTTCCACCAGCAAAAAGATTATGACTCACTGAAGGCTCACTTGATAGTTAGCATTTTTTAGCAATAAAGCATTTTTTAATTAAGGTGTATACATTAAGACATAATACTATTGCACACTTAATAGACTACAGTATCATGAAAATATAATTTTATATACTCTAGGAAACAAAAAATTTGTGTGACTCGCTTTATTGCAATATTCACTTTAATGCAGTAGTCTGGAACCAAAACACAGTATCTCCAAAGTATGCCTATATAAATGAGAGGCAATACTATCGTTCCGTAAGAAATAAATGTAATGAGAAGACTTCTATGAACTGAAGCAGAATGAAGTGAACAGAACTAGAATAAATTATACAATTATGTTTAAACAAAAATTATATTTATGTTTCAACAATTTATACAGAGACAACAATACAGTAAAAATAACTTTGAAAGAATTAAGAATTCTAATCGGTATAATGATCAATCACAATTTCAGAAAACTAATGATGAAAACATACCCCATCTCCTGATACAGAAGGACTCAGAGCACAGAATGACATATACACATACATACATACACACAGACACAGATACAGACACACACACAGACACACACACACACACACACACACACACGCTCGAGGACAATAAGGAAATTTGTTTTGCTCTGACTATACATATTTGTAACAAAGGGCTTATTTTTTTCTTCATCCTCAATGCAGGGGGAAGGGGAGCAGAAGTGAAGTATGAAGTGGGAGCAGAAAAGAAGTAGGAGGTTTGGGAAGAGGGAAAGAGGGTAGATTTTTGCTAATTGACATTTGTTTTGTTTTGTTTTTAAAGAAAAGGCATGGAATCAGCAGACTAAGTGTTCTAAATAAAGAACGGTAAATAAGCAATATGCCAGAATTATGGAATACATGGAGGGAAGAATAAAGTATAAAGAAGACTAGAAAGGGGTAACCAGAGTCTAGGTTGTGAAGAGATTAAAATGCCAATGATTCCTTGCTAAATTCTCTTTTCCTGGCTGTTTACACTATTTTTTTCTTTAACTCTGAAACCTTAGATTTTTGTCTGGGTAGTTCATATTTATGAACTCTTAAAATGTGGAACCAAGACTTTTTTTGGTATTGTTTTTCAAGTAGTGTAATCATGTTCAAATAATCTCCCAACCTATTTCCTAAGCCTATTTTTGATTAGCATTACTTTACACTTCTTTCCTCCAGAGATCTTGTTTTATTCATATTATCTCCTTTTTTAATCTTGTTTCATCTCTTAAAGGAATTCTGGTAGACCTTGTGTTCAAAACTGTCATCTGAGACTCTGCCCATAGTCCATATAGTTATTCACTTCCTCTAGGTTTGTGTCTAGGACTTCCCTGAATCCATAAAAATGTCGGCAGTTTTTTCTTGTTTATTCATATTTCCAAATTTTTGACATGACCAGGCTCTGACATTGCACACTTAGATGGTATGGTGGGCCTCATTTGGTTTCATTTCAATGTCTGAAGCCCTGCCACTGACTCTCCCTTCTGCTGTTATCTTTTGTGCACTTAAGTGCTGGGAGATCCTAGGCTTATCTATATCTTCTAGGAACAGAGCAGTAAACCCTCAAGGCCATCAACTTACCACAAATCTTTCAAAGTTCCTAGGACAGGCGGCTGATTACTGCCCTCTAAGCAGAATTTTTGCCACTTTGTTGGCTCCAGGCCCAATACCTAAATGCACAGTTCCACTGAGATTTGATAATCCTAGTACTTCTTGGCTGAAACACTGAGGCTACACCGGCCCCACCTTGACTCCTATGGCTGGGCTCCCCAACACGCCCCTTCCTGTCCCCTCTCCAATTTTGTGCCTGTAGATTTCTGGGTGTCTCCCTTTCCATCAACCTACAACCTAGGCTAGATGATAAGTTACTACAATTTATCTTTTATTTCTTAATCATTATTGCTATTTACTCCACCATCTTGATGTAAAGTGTACTATGTAATCTCTAAGGTTACTTCTAACCTTAAAATTCTGTAGTTCTAGCTTCTACTTTAAATATGGCTTTCTGGTTCACTTAAATTTTCAAACTGTTATATTTTTTAAGTTCATAGCTTTAACTCTGGAAGAAACCTTAGATGACAGTCCAACCTATATACCTTCTAAAATGAATAATCCAAGCATCCATTATTTTCCTGATAAAGCTTAGCAAAATAATTAGCTTTAAATATATAAATTTTCTAATCATTCTTTTTAGTCATTTATCAGTAGCCAGGTATGGCAGGACCAAACAATGATTACAATGATTCATTTCATAATATCTGGTTTGTTAGCTGTTAAGGCCCATCCAATGATGTGTTTACTATTTAGAATTTTTGTGTCAGCAATTGCCATCCTTTCTCTGTGAATGTAAACTAAGTGTCATTGCCTGTAACAAAATATGTACAAGGATACACAATTAGTAATGATCTGCTGGCCTATCTCAAAAGATCTATGATTCCAATATATGAAATACTGAAGAAAAAGTCCTGAATGAATGTTAGCCTGTATACTAAATTTATCACTTGCTTTAGAGTTTATAAGATCTGATTCAGGAAAGTCAAGAGCTAAGTCAGTAAATCAAGCTACAGACAAAATGAAATACAGCTTCACTTTTTTTTTGTTTTGCTTTGAGGCCCCAAAGAGCTAATTAAGCCACCCGCGGCAAGAGACAGTACACTGGGCTCTAGAACAGTTTCTAAGTCCAAGTTACCACTATAAGAACTGTCCCAATACCTGCAAAGTCAACCAGCAAGTCAGGCTCTGCCCCTGCAAATTAAGACGTTAAATTTATTCCAAAGAAAAATTGTGCAAAACATCATTAATGCAACATCAATATTGCAAATTTAAACATGTCAATAAATGCAAATATCAATGTTATCAGAATAGCAAATTTAAGTATTTCCTCTGCTGATTTCAAAGTCAATACCTTAGGATGCCCCTAAATCAAATATGCAAAAGCATATTATAACCAACACAAACCTAAAAGAATCTATACCAAATGACATGTGCTAGAGTTGAGGATAATACTAGTCATTTAAATTAAAACAGTAATTTCCACTAAATTATACATTTTGGCATTTTTTAAAAAATACCTCTACGCAGAATTTTGGAGCCACAAAGCACAAAACAATTCAGAAAACACTGTAGGATTTTCTATATTCCTAAATACCCTTAGTACCTAATCTCCAAGCAACAAAAGGTATTTCTCCAGAACTGGTAAGTTAGTATATACACTCTAACATTTACGTAATGCTTACAAGCAAGCAAATCTCCACTGGAACAAGAAGAAAGGAAGAAATGAACCATTTTCCTCTCACAAATATCCTAAGAGGTAGCATGACAAAGAAGCAAAAATAACATCATTACTAGTCACTAAACCTCTTAAGAACCTATGAGTGCAAAAATATTAAAAAACACCCAACATCTTTTGTTCAAGGAAAAAATTAGGTGTCCATTGACTAGGAAATGGCCACACAAATTGTGATATACAATGTAATGGAATATTATCACACTTTAAAAATGACACATCTTAAAGGTTCAGAGAAAGTTAGGAAGACTTGTATGAAGTGATGAAGAGTGAAATGAATAGAAGCAGAAGAGCAAAGATGTAAAGGAAAACAAGGAAAACAACTGACAAAGACTTCAGATCAAATATGACTTCAGTAGACTGAAGATGAATCAATCATGCCTCTGTTAGAGGCATCTCTGTTAGAGAGGTATAAAACTAGAGAGTCAAAATGAAATGTGTTTTCAGACATGGCCAATGTGTTGGTTTGTTTTACTTAAGTGTATTTACTTATTAAGAGTTTCAGAGTGAGAAAAGGGTGTTAAGTTACTGGGTAATGAGAAATAAAATAAGAAAGAAATTAGCATCAATATACCATTTTAAAAATACACAGAGGAAAAAAATCAGTTCAGAAGGGAACATAAAAATAATGTTATTACCACCTTGCTAAATTTATTATATTTTTTAAACTGTATGTGATAGAAGTTCACTGTTTCATATACAATTTTTTATTCATCCTTGTATATTACTCAATAAGTTCAGCACATCACTCACAGTCTCTCCTCCAACTTCTTCCCTTAGACTAGGAGACTTCAAATAAATATTGATACTCCCTCAAACACCCTAAATTTCCAGTTTCTCAGTCTGCAGAATTCCCAAGATCTATTTCTCCAGGCTGGGATGGTCATACCCTTAACCTTGCCATCACCCACAAGTGTTCTACTTCCATGTTCATGAATTCCAATATTTCTATATTAGACTCATAATCTTTTATCATTCTCTCTCCCTCTGCCTTACTACTCTTAACCTTGTTCTTCCTCTTCATATAATATCTAATCCTTCCACCCCTAAGTTGTTTTTGTGGCTACCATCTCTACACTGACAACAATCTTCTCCCTTCTCTATTTTCACCTCCATGCCATCCTCTACACTCAAATCCACTGCCCCCTGGTCTTATCACCAACCATGCCTTGCCAAATCCCAACTTCAAATTACTCTCACAATCTGCCACCTTCCTTATTCACATACTACTGAACGGAGGCGAAAATAACAAAATCATGGTTTGACCATACAAATTTGCTACCTAATCTCAACCCAGGACCTCACTGCAGTTAGGTGACCCTTTTTCACTTAATCAATTTTAATCTTAATCAATTCACTAAACCACTCACCACCCTGAGTATTCCAAATTTTTCCATCTCTCTTCAAGCCTCCTCTGACATCTTCTTCCACCCACTCTCTCATATGAACATATTGGTTCAAAAAAACTAAGGCCATTTGCCAAAACAACTCTCCCTTTCAACTCACATCACTCAGATACGTTTGCCAGATATCTCCTACTTCACTGTCTCACTTGAAGAGGTGGTCTTTCTCCTCAACAAGAAAGTTCTCTCAACCTATACCTTTGATCCAGTTCTATCCCATCTTCTCCAGCTTATTAACCACTCTATCATCACTACTAATCTTCAGACTCTATCCATTGGTTGCTTCTCTGCTGCCTTAATATAGGTAGTGTAAGTTGTGTTATCCCCTTAAGATTGTCAACTCCATTAAAACAAGGATTGTAACTGATTTAAAATTTGGTTTCAGCTGAGGAAGCATTTATTAAATACCTACAATGTGTGTTAAAATAACTGATGAGATGGTTTAGGAAGGAAAGAATTAAAGACAAGTCAAGTCAACAAACATCGTGACAGGCACTATGCTATGTCCTGGAGATACAAAGGCAAAAAAACAGTATCTGTTTTCAAGGAACTCACAGCTTAATGGAGGAGACAACATGCAAACAACTTTGCAAACAAGACATACATGGACAGATAGATAGATAGATAGATAGATAGATAGATAGATAGATAGATAGATAGATACAGATATAGATACAGGATAAACTGGAAATAATCAATAGAGAGAAGCTACCGGAATTAAAGAGGATTGTGAATGGCTTCTTATAGAAAATAGGAAAATAACACCCTTTTCCCCACACTAAAACTTTCATAAACAAAGAAAGAAATCTTTAATAAATAAATACACTTAAGTTAAAAAAAAAACCAACATATTGGCCATGCCTAAAAACACATTTCATTTTGATTCCCTTATACCTCTCTACCAGAGATGGGAGGCATGATTCATTATAAGTCAATTGAAGTCACATTTGATCTGAAGCTGGAAAATCAGGGAGACCCAGAGACAGAAATAGGGAGGGAGAGAGTTTCAGGAATCAGTGCTATCCAGTAAAAATGCTCAAAGTCTAGTAATTGAGAGTAATAGTTTGTGTAAGGAACAATAAGGTCAGTGTTACTGGATCACTGAGTGCGGTGAGAAAGCAGGGGAATAAGGTATAAGAAGAGTGAAAAAGTAGTAAGGGGCCATGTTATAAAGGGCTTTTAAGAGGTAAACAGAGGATTTTATATTTAATCCTGGAAATAACAGGTAGAAAAGAGGGTTTACTGAGTAATGGGGTGACATGTTAAGTACTGTGCTTTAGGAAGATCTATTTGACAAATAGAATAGATAACAGAAAAAATTTGAAGCAGGGACACCAACCAGGGTGGTAGCAATATCAGAAGAGAAAAGAGGGTTGATACAAGATGTTACGAAGGTAGAAAAATCAACAGGACTTGGAAACAGATTGCATATGTGGTGGAGTGAAAGAAAGGTAGAAGTGAAGGATGACACCTAGTCACCTAGTCACCTGGATGACTGGGAGGATGGTGATGCCCTCAAAAGAAAGAAGTCAGGAAGAAGAGAGGGCTTAGGGGGAAAAACAAGTTCACTTTTAGACATATTTATTTTAAGCTGTCTAAGGAACACAGTTCAAGATATCAACAAGTACCTAAATTAGTTTACTTATTCAATGCCATACCAATCAAACTTCCAAAAAATCATTTTATAGAGCTAGAAAAAAAATAACAAAATTCATCTAGAAGAACACAAGGTCCAGAATATAAAGGGAACTAATGAAAAGAAATGAAAGGGAAGGTGGCCTAGCTGTTTCAGATCTTAAATTGTATTATAAAGCAGCAATCATCAAAACTACTTGGTACTGGCTAAGAGAGTGGCAGATCAGTGGAATAGGTTAGGAATGCAAGACACAACAGTCAATGACTACAGTAATATACTATTTGATAAATCCAAAGACTCTAGCTTCTGGGATAAGAAATCACTATTTAACAAAAACTGCTGGAAAAACTGGAAAACAGTATGGCAGAAACTGGGCATTGACCAAGATCTTACAGCCTATAACAAGATAAAATCAAAATGGGTACCTGATGTAGAAATAAAGACTAATTGATACTATAAGCAAACTAGGAGAGCAAGGAATAATTTACCTATCAGATCTATGGAGAAGGGCAGAATTTATGACCAAACAAGAGATAGATTACATTATAAAATGTAAAATGGATAACTTTGATTACATTAAACTGAAAGATTTTTACACAAAGTCAATGCAACCAAGATTGAGAAGGGAAGCAGAAAACTGGGAAAGAATTTTTACAACCAATGTCTCTGATAAAGGCCTCATTTCCAAAATATATAGAGAACTGAGTCAAATTTATAAGAATACAAGTCACTCCCCATTTGATAAATGGTCAAAGGATATGAACAGGCAGTTTTCAGATGAAGAAATTAAAGCTATCTAGAGTCATATGAAAAAATGCTCTAAATCACTGTTGATTAGAGAAATACAAATCAAAATGACTCTGAGGTACCACATTTTCACCTATCTGATTGACTAACATGAAAACAGAAAAATGATAAATGTGGGAGAAGATGTGGGAAAATTGGAACATTAATGCATTGTTGATGGAGTTGTGAAATGATCCAACCACTTTGGAGAGCAATTTAGAGAGCAAAGGGCTATAAAAATATGCGTACCCTTTGACCCAGCAATAGCACTTCTAGGACTATAACCCAAAGAGATCATACAAGTGGGAAACGGACCCACAGGAACAAAAATATTTTTAGCAGCTCTTTTTGTGGTGGTCAAAAATTGGAAATTGAGGGGATGCCCATCAATTGGGGAATGGCTGAACAAGTTAGTATATGAATGTAATGGAATACTATTGTGCTATAAGAAACGATGAGCAGGCGGACTTCCGAAAAACCTGGAAAGACTTATATGAATTGATGCCAAGTGAAATGAGCAGAACCAGGAGAACATCATACACAGTAACAGCCATATTTGTAATGAGTGACTTTGATAAACTTGGCTCTTCTCAGCAATGCAAGGGTCTAAGACAACTCCAAAAGACTCATGATGGAAAATGCTATCCACATCCACAGAAAGAACTATGGAGTTTGAATGCATATAGAAGCATACTATTTGCTCTCCTTTTCTTTTGATGTTCTGTTTTATCACTTCATTCTCGTGGTCCCTCCCATCAGCTCTAATTCTTCTTTACATTATGATTACTGGGAAAATATGCTTAATATGAATGTATAAGTAGAGCCTATATCAGATTGCATGCCATCTTCAGGAAGGGGGAGGAAAAGGAGGGGGAGGAAATTTAAAACTCATAATCTTATGGAAGTGAATGTTGAAAAGTAAAAACAAATAAATCAATTATTAAAAAAAAAAGATATCAAATAAGTAGTTAAAGGTATGAGACTGGAGGTTAGGAGAGAAGTTAGAGTTGGATAAGTATTTTCCAGAATCACTGCATAGAAATGATTATTAAAGTCATGAGAGCTGACAGGATCACCAAGGTAAATAGTATAGAAAAGGAAGAGTATACCTCCTACCTGTCTGAGAGCAGTGTCATGAAAACCCCAATGAAAAGAGTATTAAGGAGAAGAAAGTGAATAACAATGGCAAATGCTGCAGAGAGATCAAGACAGATGAGGATTAGATTTGGCAATTAAGAGATCATTAATATCTTTGGAAAGATCAATTTCATTTCAAGAGTCACCTCTTCATATGAGACAGGGGTAAAAGACAATAGAGGAACATATCTGAGTGATGTGATATGAGGAGGGAAGAAGAGGAGAGAAGAAGAAGATCTCAGTGAATAGTCTCAATTTTTTTCAGTAAAGTAGGCAATATTCTCAGCTGAGAGGGTAGGGAGAGGGGAAGCTATGAGAAGTCTGCAAAGGGATAAGAGATTTGGAAAAGCCACTGTAGTGAATGGGATGCTAAATAAATTAAGGAGGAGCAAAAGGACTGCTCGGCATCAGTGAGGGCACAGTTGAGAATATTTAACAAAATTTGCAATGGAATCAGTCAGTATGGTTTTATCAGTTTACTCAGCTTCATTCAGCGACATGTGAATAGGAAAAAAGCCAGCAGTTGGTAGGAACAGTCCAAAGCTGGGGCTTTGTCAGGGCAAGAGCACCAAGAGCATAAAGGGGACAAGAGACTTGAAAGAAGATGACAGGATAGAGCTGAATTTTTGGTTCTCCCATGGCCCAAGACAGAGAAAGAAGAGGGGGAAACCAAGACAGGGGTATTGGGGAAAAAAACAAAGGGTTGAGGAACTCAATGAGACCACAAGAACAAAGTTAGAGGTTGAAAGACAGAAGGAGGGATAGAATGACAACAGATTATGATCAGATAAGGGAATTTCAGAGTTCATGAAGTGGAGTACTTGTGGGTGATGATAAGATCAAGAGTATGACCATGTGTTCTGAGAAAATGTAGAGAAGTAGGACATGGGAAATGAGTTATTTGAGAAAGTGGAAGGTTAGGATGTTTGACGGAGTATCATGTATGGATGTATGTATGGGGGCAGGTCTTGGGGAAGATAAAAAACCTAGGTACTGAATCCATTGAGAAAAGAAGGAAATTGTCCTAGAATTCAGTAGAAAATAGCTACTAGAGATAGAGATTGAGTGAACCTCAAAGGAGGAGAGGTTCCGGAGCTATGGTGGTAGAAGGAAAATCTGGAAGTAGCAGTGAGAAGCAAGAAATATTCCCAGTTCCCCTCCTTGACCAATGAGTATAGAATATGAGTAAAAAAAAGGTGGCCAAGGAAGCTGTATCATCAGGAGGGAACCAGGTCTCAGTGAGTACAAGAAGATGGAGAAGTGATAAAGGAAAAGTTTTAAAATAAAAGCAGACGTTATCTATGGAGCAGATGTTCCAATTCCAAGGGTACGTATGGCCTCAAAATGGATTCCTCTCAGAATGTGAAGCAGCACTATATAACTGGAAAGGGAAAAGGAGTACATGCCTGGGGGTAGGGTCAAGTAGGGCAACTGAAATAGAGGTGAAGTTGCAGAAGACCTTAGTTGGTACTAGGAGGGACCAGGATGAAATGGATGGCCCAAGAAAGCTAGGACATTATAAGTTCACTTCCTTCCAGGAAAGTTAATCCTACCTGGCAGGCTCTAGTGAGTAAACTGGAAACAAAAACAGAGAGAGACAGAAAGAGATAAAGAAAGAACAAATGAACATTAACAAGATATAAAAGTGGAAAAAAATTACCTAAAATTAATTAGCAATAATGTAAAAAGTTAAAGAATATTAATAAATGATTTCTAATTGATTTGTATTCTTCAAAGAATTAGCTATAAACACATGGGGATTATACTGTAATGTCATTTGGAGGTAATAAGACATGTTAATTATTGCAGCTATGGCTTTGTCTTCAATGAATTGAGTTTGTAAATTAATATCACTTATCTTCAAGGAGAGTTAAATGAGCACCCTATTGAGTATTATCTCATAGTGAATAATCACAGTGATAATCAGTGCTGACAGTTTAAATAAAATTAATTAAACAAAAAGCAGACACTAAAGAACCTTATCTGGATTTTTAGACACAGAGAACTTTCTGTAATAGTTCAAACATGGTGTCCTAATTGACAGCAGTGTCATGTATATTTTAACATTTAAAAGGAAAAGAAGAGATAGTACAGTTATTAGTCATCTTAACATTTCATTAAGTGTGAAGAATGTGTGAAAGCAAGAATCTTAGTACCAAAGAGAGAGACTACAAATTTCCCTGAAAGTTAATTAACCCAATAAATGACCATTCTAGTTGCAAAAACAATTTTCTTTAAATCCACATTGAAACTCTAGGAAAAAAAAAATCTTCAAAAACATAGTAAAGGCAAAGATGACCAAAGTCTGGAAGTAGAGGAAATATATGAATATATGGTTGGTAAAGTTGTTAATTAGCCCAACCATTCTGTAAAACAATTTGAAATTATGCTAAAGAAATGACTGAAATGTCCATAATAAGCAACCCAGAGATCATATGCTAGGTATATATCCCAAAAAAGTTAAAAACAGAAAGAAAGGTCCCAAAATATTCATATCAGCACCTTATGTGGTAGCCAAGAAGAGGAAACAATATAATGTCTATCTATGAACAAATTTTGTACAATAATGTAACAGAATTACTGCACTAAAAGACATGTTGGACATAAATTGAAGAGCATGAGATGTCTTATAATTTCAGAAAAAGTCAGAATCAGGAAAATATATACACGACTTTAACAATATTAGCAGAACAAAACAAAAATAAAACTTAACAGCGTATAATTATTATGACCAAACTTGTACCAAGAAGAGATGAGAAAACGTACCTCTCTCCCTTCATTTCAAGATAGGGGGGCAATGGTTATGGAACACTGCATTACGTAATGTGTTGGTGAGTTGTGCTATATACTTTTTCTTTTGTATTCTTTGTTTCAAGGAATGGTTTGAGAGGCATGGGATGTGATTTGGAAAAAAAAAAACAAAGGTGATATTTTAACAAAACATATCAATAAAAATACTTAAAACATACCAATGATTAACAATTATTTACAACCTAAGAATATACGTAAATAGCATTTTTATTAGCTTTCATTTATCAGTGAACCAAGTAATATGCTATATTCAAAGAATATAAGTCAAAAAAACCTAAGTTTAAAACAAAACTTAAATGCTTCAAAATTAAATTATTAGTATGGTACTCTAGAAATCATATGAACAACTGGGGCTTTCCTTAGCATAGGAAATAGTATTTCTCTAAATCTAAGAGTAAATATTACATATATATAATGGTGAAAAAGTTAATGGCCTTTCCAGTAAGATCAGGGGTAAAAAGAAAAAATGCCTATTATTAAAACTACTATTTAATATAATGCTAGAATTGCTAGTGATCACAATAAGAAAAATAAGCAAAGGCAATAAGCAGGAATTAAGGCAATAAACAGAAAACAAAATTATTGCTTTTGCATAAGATATAAAGAATCCTAGATAGACAACTAAAATTTAATTGAAATTTTAAATAACCAAAGTGGCAGGATATAAGATAAATACAAATAAATAATCAGCATTCCTACATATAACGAATAAAAAACTTCAAAAAGAAATGGGAAAACAAATACTATTCACAATAATAAAAGCTATAAAATACTTAGAAGTAGTTAGATGCTATTTGCCATATTAGTATCTACAAAGTTTCTACTTAGTACCTGCCAGTTCATCCAGGGGTAATACTGATCTAATTATAATACACTCTTTGCAGAAATAAAGACAAACCTAAGTAATTAGAGAAACATTAATTGCTCACGAGTAGGTTAAGCCAAGATAATAAAAATGACAATACTACCAAAATAAACTTATTTATCAGTACTATACCAATTAAACTCCCAAAAGCATATAAAGCTTTTTATAAAGCTAGAAAAAACAATAATGAAATCATATAGAAACCAAAATGTCAAAAATCTCATGGGTAGTAATTAAAAAAAAGGAAAGGAAAAGAGTCAGTGCCAGATCTCAAACTGGACTACAAATAAATAATCATTAGAACAATTTGGTACTGGTTGAGAAATAGACAGGATAATAATTGGAACATATTAGGTAAACAACATATAGAAGCAAACAAAAACAGCAGCAGTATTTGATAAAGACTCATGTTATGGATCAAAGACCTCGAGATTTGACAAAAACTAAGAAACCTGGAAAGCAGTCTGGATGAAATTAGGTTTAGATCAGGGGTGTGCTGAAGCCAGCTCAAACCAGCTCATGAGAGTCTACTCTTACATTTTCAGTGTATTTATACCTCAGACCAAATAGATTTTCAACAGAATTTTATCAAACATTCAAAGAACAACTAACTATAATATTATATAAATTATTTACAAAAAGGAGGGAAGAAGGTATCTTACCAAAATCCTTGCATGGGACAAATGTGGTTCTGATATACAAATCAAAGAAAGATAACGCAGAGAAGAAAACTACAGATCAATTTCCCTCATAAATATCAGTGAAGAAACATTAAATAGAATATTTTAAAAGAGTTCATCACAACAAAATGAAAAAAATCTATTAATTGAATTTATACCAGAAATTCAGGATTGGCTCTATATTTCAAAAACTATAAAAATAATAGAACATATTAATAACAAAAATCAAAATCAAATTAGATCAATAAATGTGGATAAAGCTTTTGAACCAAAAGAAAAATCTTATGTTAAAAACATTTAAACGTGAAAACATAGGAATGCATGACAAACAGCATCTATCTAAAAAAATAAATAAATAAATCTTTCTAAGTTGAAGACCTAGCCTATCAGTGATGAAGAAACACTTGGAAGTTAAAGCCAGCTATTATAAAAAGAAAAGAAAAGAAAAGAAAAGAAAAGAAAAGAAAAGAAAAGAA
>NW_020954867.1:5155255-5234791 GCF_900497805.2 Vombatus ursinus
AAGAAAAGAAAAGAAAAGAAAAGAAAAGAAAAGAAAAGAAAAGAAAAAGAAATAGGGGGAGGAAAGGGGAAAAGCATAGGCAAAGAAGAAAAAAAAATAGTACATTTTGCAAATGATATGTGTGAGGGACTGTCTGATGTTGGCAACTACCAGGTGGGCGCTGTGGCAAGACTAGGGTAAGATCTGGGTATTTTTGGAAGTCAAGGCAGGGGCTGTGGTAGGCAGAGTCGTGGTGAACTGGGATGGGCTGGGTACGGAGAAGCCCTGAGGCAGTGGGCAGTGCTATGTGAGATAAGCTGGGTGCAAGGAAGTGGCCGGAGCTTGTGCTCCTGAGGCAAGGGGCAGTGCCACGTGGGAGTGGGACGGCAGAGGACTGAGTTCCCTTTGCTTAGTCCCCTCCCTATAAGCAACGTCAACCCCAGACGCCTCCATCTTGTGACCTTCCTGACTTCCTGGGTCCCTTTGTGTAGCACTGACCCCAGACGCCTCCTCCCAGTATCTGAGTCTGACTTCCTAGGTCACGTACTCTGTCTGTGCACTAATCCCAGACGCCTCCTTCCTGTATCCGGTCCTAGCCTCCTACGTCACTCCCTCCCCCTTGGTGTGCTAAACTCAGACAGCCCCTTCCGGTATCTGACCCTACAATCATTGGCTAGTAAGCGGGCTGGGGAGGAGGGGCTAAGTAGGTACTTAAGGACGAGCGTGGTCAGATCACGCGCTCTCTCTTGGCTCCTGCTCTGTTGCTCTGGCCTTGCTGCTTGGGCTTGCTGTGATGGCCTCTGAATAAAGCTCTGGTGTTGGCGCCTCCCGATGGCTCGTCTCTGTGTGTTTATCCGGCTGAGAACCGAAGACTCGAGAGTGAGTATGACTCTGGCAGCCTGCTCCTTATAGGAGGAGAGGGTACGGAGTGGCCGGCACAAGGTCGGCGCGGCCGGTACAGATATACTTAGAGAACCCTAAAGAATCAAGTAAAATATTAACAGAAATAATGATGACAGGCAAGTAGCAGGCTATAAAATAAAAACACAACTAATCATCAGTTCTTCTGAACATTACAAAAAAAACAACAGTATAAATAGAAAAAAATTCTATTCAAAATTGCTACGGAGAGAACCTGTGGAACAGGGTTACCTTGAAGTAGATAAAGAAACAAAATACTGGCTTCCTAAAAAGGAGGGGAACAAAAAAAAATTCTAATTTGGGAGAGAAAAAAACTGGATATACAAATGGAGAAAAATTTCAAACCTAACTCATAATTTTAAATGCAAATTGAATAATCCAAAAACAAGACAGTGACAAATTAAATAAGAAAACAAAATCCCATAATTCATCGCTTACAAGATACACATGTAAAAAGCAAAGACATAAATAGAATAAAAATGAGATGGTGGAATAAAATTACTACAGAATGTAAAGATTCTCCAAATAGAACAATTTAAATTGCTAGAGAAAAATTCAATGCTCAAGGCTGGGCTATGACAATATTATAAAACTACTGCCAAAGTTAATTTCCAGCTTTAATGAAATACAAATCAAACTCTCAAAGGCATACTTTATGGAACACAATAAAATAACATTCATTTTGAGAAACAAAAGATCTAAAACATCAAGGAAAATAATGGTGAAAAAGGTAGGAATGAAGGGAGAGTATCACTTTTAGGACTCAAACTATGTGAAATGCAGTAGTCATCAAAATCATTTGGCACTGGCTAAAAAAGAATAGATTAGCAGAACAGACTAGATAAGGGAAAATCAGAAATAATGGAAGTCAGTAACCCAGCATTCAATAAAACCAAAAACATAAATAACTTGAAAACTCTTTATTCAGTAAAAATGGCTGGGGAAACTGGAAAGCAATCTGGCTCAAAATAGGCTTAAATAAACATCATGTGCCATATTCCACAATAAATTCAAGATGGATCTTAATATTAAAGATATTATTTTAAAAATCATCAGAGAAACATCACACGCCTTTTGCAGCCATAGGCTGGAAATGTATCCTCAACCAAAAATAAAAAGAAATTACAAAAGATAAAATAGATAATTTTGATTATATGAAATTGAAAAGTTTCTGCATAAACAAAACTATTCTTTGCATCTAGATTAAAAAGGTAAGCAGTTGAATGGAAGGGGAAAAAAATCCAGCAAATTTCTCAGATTAGGGTTTGGTATCCAAGATACATAGAAACCAGAATTAGTGTTCTGTGTGTTTTAAAAGGTTTGAGAGATATAATTTCTGAGTAATTTAATCATTTTATTAATAATGCCAGCATTTTATTAAAAAGATGGTCATTTGGCCATCTGTCTCTCTTAGACTATTAGACAGCCAGAAGATAATCACGGCCATGAGTTCATGGCTCATCCATCAGAAGAAAGGTGTTGCCCAGGGTGGCAATCATACTGGTTAGCAATTAGAAAATGTATATTACAATGAGGGGCTGAACCTGTCATTTAGTTCTAAGTTACCCCTCCCCCAGCCTTGGGGAATCTATTCAAATAATTTATCCCCATCCAAATCTGAGTAGAGCACAATGGCTTCCCCACCTAGGTGGTGTCTGGATAAAGGAGAAGGTTGGCTCAACCTTCAGAGACTGAGGTCTTGAAATAAGGATAAAAGGAAAAGGGAGAAATCTGAATCTCCTCAAATCATTGGTTATTAATAATCACTTATCTCAGGTCAAAGATTATGAACAGTTTTCAAAAGAAGAGTCACAAACTAGTAACAACCATATGAAAAATAGGCTCCATATCACTAACAAAAGAAATGAATAGCAAAACAAACTTTTTTGTTTTTGTTACAAACTGGCAGATAAAAAAAGAGAAAACTGTCAATGTTGGAGGGGTTACAGGAAGGTTGTCACATTAGTGCATTGTTGGTGGTATCTGAAAAGCAAATGAGATAACTATACCTTTTTGAACCAAAGATTCTATTACCCCACAAGAGCCACTGATCTTTTTTTAAAGGTCCCTATATAAAACAAAATATGTTTACCAACACTTTTTATGGCAGCAAAGAATTGGAAAGAATATACTCATTGATTGGGGAATAGCTAAACAAATTGTGGTACCATGAATATAATGGAATATTACTATACTGTTGATGTTGCTGTTTATCCTTCCTTCTGGAAAAGGACCATGACATCAGGGAAGTGGTGCCTAGACCAAGTGAACTGGATTTAAATGAGGGAGGGCTATGCAAAGTTACTAGCCTCACTTTTTCCTCCAGCTATACTACAGGATATAACAAATATGTTACATACAGAGAAGCAGGGACTTATGTGAACATCATGACACGACGCAGAGTGAAATAAGTAAAATCCAGAAAATAATATACATAATGACTATAATAATATAAGTGAAAAGAACAATCACAAAACAAATGAAAGTGAACACTGCAGAATTACAAAGAAGAAGCATACTTCGAAGAGGAAATAAGAAAAGACATCTCCCCCTAACTCCCTTTCAGTGATGCAAGGTCCATTGATGTAGAACATTTAATGTATTTTCAGACTGCTTCTGATTTTTTTTCTTTTAGTCATTTTCTTTTTCCTTGAGAAAATCATGCTTAAAAAAATGAGACGGCTCTCTAAAAAGGAGGAGTAGAAAAAGAGCAATACTAAGAGACTGTGTTTCATGCCTTTACATTCATCACTTACCCCTCTTAAGACCAGAATAGTTACCTCTCTTATTATGTTCCTATGAACTCAAGACCAGACACCCTCAGTGGTCCACATACCCCCTCACTTTGGGTGAAATAACTCAAAGCAAGATATCCATGCCTGGAGAAGGTGCCTCCTGTGTGACTCTCCGCAAAAGAAAGTTGGGAGGTACTGTGCTCCCCGACACTGTTTAATGCAATTACATCCTAAGGTGGATAGGATTTGCTTCCTATTCCCCAGTCCCAGGTACCTTCTCTCAACTGTTTTTATCCGGCTTTACCACTAATTCCAAAAAAGGACCAACGAAACTTCTTCCAGCCAAAAATGCCTCTAAAATGTCAAAAATGTCACTTTTGTTCCTTGTCACTACCTAAGTGACTTCCTTCCAAGTTACACATACACACAAAGGAAACAAAAAGGATTTAAAGGAAATAAATTTTATTCCACAGAACGCTAATAGTTTTTCTTCCTTTACTTTTCCTGATTCTTTTATTTTCCCTATCCTGTTAAAGCTATATTCCCTTAGACCCCACTCTTTGACAGACTAAAGACTGAAGTGGAAAGTGTTACTACTCTAGAACAGTTGATTTCACTATTCTTATTTTCTTGTTAATTATGCTTATCTACCTTGTTTTTCTCTCTGTAATGTTTGTCAAATAGCCCACTTACTTTAGGTTTCTTATGGAATGAGATGGAAAAGAAGATTTCAAGTCTTTAAGATTGAAGATAAGATCACTAAAGAATTCAAGAACATTAGCATGAGAATATGTAGACAAGGTGGTGGAAAATTACATCCATCTCATTTTAATTCTAAACCACACTAATCCCATCTAGCCAATCCCCAAGATTTCAAGATCTCTAGGAAACTCATTTTTCTACAGGATGAAATCAGCTATGAAATTCATACCTCCTCATCATCCCTTGCCCTTGGGGTTCCCTCCTACTCCTGGTTGAAGAGGATGTGGGGTGGACATCTGGACATCTCTAGAAATGTAGCTGCTATTATTGCAGTCTTGTTCTTTGCTACTAATGCCTTAGACATAGAAGGTGCCAAATAAATGTTAATTTATTTTATTTTTATTGGGGCCTCTTCTTTGATTATGCAATTCTTTGGTATGTAATTTTCCCTAAGAATGTTTCTTTCCTTTTCCCTCTTCTATGTTGCTGTTATTTTATTTTGTCAAAGTTGTTGTTCTGAAAGTGCCACAGAGCTCACTTCAGTCTTGATCATTGACTAACTACTGCAATAATTTGCTATTTCCAAGCTTTCCTAATATTTCTGCCTATGCTGGACAAGCCAATCTATCCCTTCTCTGATAACTGAATCCTTCCATATCCTTTAAAATCTAACCCAAAGGTAACCTCCTCTAGGAAGACTTCCGTGACTTCCCATCCCTGAGGCTACATATACTACTTTCTTCTGTACCACTCTAATATGCTTATTTTATTTCATTTTTATCTGTGTATCCTAAATTCTGGTCAGACTATAAGCACTCTGAGAGCAAAGTTTGCTCTTAACTAAACTTTGTATCAAAGATTTTTTCACACAGTAGTCAATAAATGTTTGCTGAATTCAATTCTCTCCTTTGAGGCACCTAGAAAAATAATTCAAGAGTGCATTTAGAATGAGTCTTCTGAGCAAATACTTTTTGATAGAGTAACTTAAGAAATAACCTTGAAATGTGAAGTACTTTGCAGACCTCTAACAAAGCAACTTAAAGAGATGGGATTTAATATTAATGCTTCCCATGATATTCCTTTTTAATGTTTCTAGCAAACTCTTATTCAAATTTATGGCTGCAGTAGAACACCTTTTTGTGTTCCTTCTCTCAAGTCATTCTGAAAAAAGGTTATTCATATTATTAAGCAATTTTATATGTAAAGAATACGTGTGATTGCTATCTTACAGCAAAGAGTAATAGGAAAATAACATATTGGTGCATACTGAATAAACAACAAAAAGTAATACTTGGTTAATTCTCTATGACAAACAATCCCATATCCATTAAAAGAATTCCCAGTCATTTACTCCTGAAGAAGTAGAAGTAGAAAGAAGTAGAAGAAGTAGAAACCAACTCTGGCTTGGGTTCTCTCTCTCTCTCTCTCTCTCTCTCTTTCTCTCTCTCTCTCACTTGCACTCACACACGCGTGCACACACACACACACCACTCAGCTACAATATTCAATCCTACCAACCACAAGATTATGCATGTTTGTACATATAATACAGCAATGACTATAAAGAAAGAGAACAGTTTTGTCTCTGAATCAGAATTTTCTTTCATCTGTATTTCTAGCTAGTTGTACCTTTGCTAAATAAATCTGACTTCTCAGACTCAACATCATTTCTACCAGCTTGACTCCTTCATACTGACCTAGATCTCCAGTGCTACCTGATTCACCCTTCCTACCAGTTGATCTGACTTCCTACTTGCCCTGTCTTTCCAGCCTGCCCACAGTACCAGGCTTGCCCATTCCATACTGATTCTGCCCTGCTCCTGCCCAAAATATAAGAATGGATTGAAAGACCAATCATTAATGATTCTAGGCATAAAGCTTTAAATTTGGTGACATCAGACAAACTTCAAAGTTTCACATAGAAGAATCAGTCTATAAAACAATAGCCTGACTTACCTACAATGAAATGTTTCTCAAATTTAATGTCAGCTTATATAATGGAACCTGAAAATTTTCTAAATCCCTGATCTTATCCACATGAGCTTTTAGACAACTTGTTGGACAGGTCATGAATTAATCAAATTAAAAAACTATATGAAATTTAATCAGATGTCAAGGAAACACTGAGATCTAAATATTCTTAAATAACTGAATCCTAGTCACTTAGCTACTACAGGAAAATTTAGCAGATAATTATGTCCTTAAATATCAGAGTTCATCTTCTAATAACTGGATTAAGTCACTATAACATTGCAAATCTCATTACAAATGCTGAACCATAATTGGGAAAAGTAACTGATAATGTCCAAAAATGTTACCCTAAAATTTTTAGATATTGATCAAACAAAAAGAAATTGTTAATTATTTCTAGGTCACAATATGATTTTTCATCATTTAAATAACTGACATTTTATGTAGTACTTGACATATTTTCTTATTTAATATAAGTCTTTGAGAGCAAGGAGCACGATCATTTATCTTCTTAATGCCCATGGTACCAACAATAGATAGTACCTTACACAGATTGGTGCTCAATAACTGATGATTGAATAAAAAGGTATCAATATTCAGTTTTAGGGGTACTCCACATAATTAACTGAAAGTTATTCCATGTCAAATAATTGACTTCCTTAACTACAAAAGGTTCTCCCAAAATATTTTAGATAAGCAAATAATTATAATAAAACATATCTGGTCTTACCATTAGAAAAGCATATTTTGAAAGTGAAGACTTAGAACATAAAATTTAGTTTGCTTTAAATTAGCAAATACATGATCCTAAGAGTTGATACAACTGCTATTTTTGGACTTAACTTTTAAGCCATGCTATTCAAAACAAAAGCATGCCAATTTGATCAAATTAAAATTGACCAATAATTGTAGGTTAAAAACATTTTCATGCATGTTAAGAATATGTATTTCCTTTTGCCAACTGAAAGCAATAATGTAAACACCTCAAAATGCAATAATGTAAAAAATTCAATAACTTATTGACTATTTTTAAAATATTACTATGCTTGTACATGCATTTTTTTAAAATATTGGAGTTAGAGCAATGCAGCAGAATTGTTAATGGAGCTCTAGAGCACAGGAAAAATCAAGAATAACCTTACCACATCATCAGTCAGTGTCCTAATATTTAAATGCTGTAAATACAAAAGAGATCAATCATTTAGTGATTTACAATGATATTTTTTCCTGCATTCAGATGCTAAAGTATTTTGAGGGGGAAAAAGAGCATTATACTTTAGTGGGATTAAATTTTTGATAAATTTTTAATGAAATATATTAAGATATTTTTATATTCTCACAAAAAGAGAATTTCAAACTTCTATGAATTTCAAACTTCTATTTTACTAACATCTTGAATTTTCAACCAAAATCCAGGAACTGGACACCTAAACACCATATATTCTCTCAATTATTAAGTTTTTAAAAATGGAACCACAAGATAAAGGATCAGTTATATACTTAAGTTAGAATCTCAATGTTACTCTTCACTTCGGAAAAAAAAAAAAGACAAACCATGAAACTTTAAATAATTCAAACATGCAAAATAAAGTACTTTGCTGGCTTAATTAACTAAAATTATCCTATACAAAAAGTATGTATGAAATAATGTTTACATCTATAACACTTCTGGTTGATTTATTACCACTGTTCATAGTGGACACTTTTTAATTTCATTTCTAGACTCAAAGAAACTCTTTGCCAAGGCAATTCAAAGAAAGTATCATAAGACCAGTTTAGAAAAAGAATAAATTGGTTTCCTGCAAAAGACAGGGCAAAAGAAAAATAAGCAATTCAAGAAAATGGAGAATACAGATTTTTTAAAGCCTAAATAGTCAAACACATTCTTTTATTCAAATAGCAAAAGCAACCCACAGTACCATTTCTTGTCCCTCTCCCTCAAAGCACTGTTAGCTTCTTGAAAGCAAAAGAAAGAGAATTTCAGGGAAACTGTTTCAAACCAATAAACTAGTTCTTTATCTCTATATAAAATCTTAAGTGAATCCTATTGAAACTAGCAGAAAGTGGTTTATAGTATGTTCTCAAACCACTAAAGTTGTCTTTTTGTCTATCCTTTTACCTCATCTAACTTAAAATAATTTTAAACTGTAGAATGGAAATAACTTCCCAAATATTTCTCTGCTCTTCAGCCTAACTCTCAACCTTCCTTAAAATTCAAGCAGTTAAAAAAAATACTAAATCCCCTTTAACTCTAGAGATAGAAGCAAAGATAGATTTTTCCTTTCTTAAATTTATTACTTTTTTATTTTTAACGTTCTTTTAGTTTTGAGTTCCAAATTCTCTCTCCCTCCTGCCACTCCCCCATCTACTGAGAAAGCAAGCAATGATATCAACACCTGTGTGATCATGCGAAATGTTTCCAAATTACCTATATTACCCCCAAAAAACACATTTCCATATTAGCCATATCACTGCCTCCCCCTCACCCCCGCAAAAAAGAGGCCAGAAAATTATACTTCAATTTGTACTTAAAGTTAAATCAGTTCTCTCTCTTGGGGTGGGTAATATTTTTTATCATTGGTTTTTGTTTTCTCCACCTATGAAAATGATCAAACGGGGAAGGATAGAATAAAAATGATTAACCAAGCATTAGAACCTAAAGCAATAGTTAAAAAAAAAAAAAACACCTAGCTAAGCTCACAAAGTTCAAATCATGTATTCAGAAAAATCTCAGGGAACTGAAAAAAAAAAAACCTTAAAGATATGCTTACTGAATAACTGACAATGATATCTGTGGAACTGTGTTAAACAGGAGAAATACCAACAAACTAGAGACAGATGAATGTTTTCCACCTTCTCCTTTATTAAATTAATGAAACTCCTGGTAAAATTACAGAGGTGATTATGACAGAAGTCTGCAAATTTAAGAAGGGACTGTGTGATCAGAAGGGACCAGACTAGTCTTGTACTTTCTTTTTTTACATCATTACTAGATGAAAGGAAATGCCTTTGATATAATATAGCTAAGGTTTCAGAAAGCCAAATAATGCCTGACTCTTTTTGAGTCTTTTCAACAGAGGATTTAGAGACTCGAGAAAGATCAGTGAGTAGTGTCAAAATCAAATAGAAAAGGATCCCTGATGGCAGCATATTGACTTAGAAAACCACAAATTGGCATTATCTATTGTTACATTATATTTTTATTTATTTTGTTAAACATTTCCTAATTACATTTTAATCTGGTTGGGGTGAACTCTGGACTTTTGCAAGTTGCTAAATTTGACATCTGTGGGCTAGATAAGAGTAGATTTAGGTGAGATTTTAACTGGCTGAATAACCAGAAAAAAAATTAAGAAAAATTATTAAGTGCTCATTGCTCAGTATTACCTGGAGTGAAGTCTTATAGAGGCCTGCTGGAACACAGTATCACTGACCTTTTATTTACCATTTTTATCAAAAACTTGAATAAAGGTATAGGTTGCATAAATAATAAATTTTGAAAGGACAAAGCTGGAAAGTACAGATATTATGCTCATTGACAGAATTATAATCCAAATACAACTCAACGAGGATAAAGCATTCTACGAAGCAGGCATGAACAAGGGTGTACAAAGAGAAGAGAAATTAAAGGTCATATTTAGAGAACAGGCAAGTACTATAACTCCAATCTGCCTAGTGCTTAGAGTAATCTGAAATAAAGCTGAAAAGGTAGGTTAATGCCAAATAGTAGAAAGCCTTGAATATCAAACTAAAGGAATCTGGATTTGTTCCCTAGGCAACCAATTAAATTATTATAACAGTCTAGAAAAGAAGTAGTAAGAGCTTGTACTAGGCAAGTTGGCAGTGCAAATCAAAAGGTTATGTTACAATGTGGTGTCTTCAATTCCTTCCATTTTTGGTAATGTGGTAGAAATGATGATAGGGATCATCAACCTACCAACTGGAAGTACAAGATGTCCCTTGCACACCAAGTATCCACAGCTCAACTCTCCCTTTTAATGCCATGCTTAACAGGAGAAACCGTCTGTCCCTATTTACTAAATTAGGGTCAGATTCTCTTGCTTGTAGCCCTTTCAAATATAGATAAACATTATATAACCTAAAAATTTCCAGTATGGAGAGGTACTGCATTACTCCTAAGGAGGTGGAGCTGAAAGCAAACGTATGGCTACATGTGTATGGTATGATCTGTAGTAGTAGGGTAGGGCTCCTGGAGTTTGGGATCTTGTCCCTTTGGCTCCTGTCCCTTCCTCATTTGCTAGCTAATAAAGGAGTAGGAGCCGAGTGACTCTGTTCCTACTTTTCTTCCCTCTCGTTCTGGTGGCCCAAGGGAACTCTGCACTTCCTGCTGGATTTGCCTGCAGATCTGAATCTGAGTGACTGAAGTGAGTCAAGTGGTAACAGGGCTTTGCTCTCTCTCCCTCACTTCCCAGTACTGCACATTAAGAAGTTGACCTTAAGGGGCAGCTAGGTGGCGCAGTGGATAGAGCATGTCCCTGAAGTCAGGAAGACCTGAGTTCAAATCCGGCCTCAGACCAAACACTTGACACGTACTAGCTGTGTGACCTTGGGCAAGTCACTTAACCCTGATTGCCTCACCAAAAAAAAAAAAACAAAAGAAGTTGACCTTAAAAAGACCCCGCTAGATTTTAGACAGGCATTACAATAACCAATCTAACATGTAGAGAAATAATCCATGCTTTATATGTTCACGACAATTACTCTGGTTTTATTACATAAAATTAGTAAACTTAAATGTTGTTTAGCCAGCTAGAGTTCCACTTCCAGGACCCAAGATGATGGAGTAAGAAGTCACAGCTAGGTGGCGCAGTGGATAGAACACCGACCCTGGATTCAGGAGGACCTGAGTTCAAATCCAGCCTCAGACAAATAACACTTACTAGCTGTGTGACCCTGGACAGGTCACTTAACCCCACTGCCTAGCCAAAAAGGGAAAAAAAAAAAAAAGTAAGTCACTCTCACCTTCCCTTACTGCCCTCTGAAAACCCAGAAAATAACTCCCCAGGAAAATCCCCAAGCCAGCAGAAAGACAGGCCACAGCAGTCTTGTATCCCAGGAAGCATGGGAGATTGAGGGGAAAGGCCCCTCTCGATCTGGGGGAGGAGAAGCAGTACAGAACGGGAGGCATCCCAGCAAACCAGCGGCAAGCCCCACCTCAGTACACCAGGGGGAGATTCTGAGACCCAGGGTGATAGAGCAGGCAAGTGACAACACTAGGACCCCCCAAGAGCCTCAATAAAGGCAGGGGAACCAACAGACACCAGCTCAGAAAACCACCATGGGTGACAGCATTCTCCAGCAGCCAAATCACCCGGTGCCTCAGCACTCTGGAAAGGACAATTCGAGGAAGCAAATTTCCAGGCTGATAGACATCCACCAGCAACAAAATATCCCTGTGCAAGGCCCAGGTGAGCAAGCAAAGAAGCTTGGTAAGTATCTCCTTCGCTCAAGCAGGAGAGCTCAACATTTTTTTTTTTAAGTCAGGAAATAGGCAAACAACATGAGCAAAAAGCAGAAATAGACAATGACCATAGATTTTTATTATGGGGAAAGGGAAGATCAGGACACAAATTCAGAAGAGGACAACATTGTCAATATACCCACATCCAAAACCTCAAAGGGGTATATAAACTGGTCTCAAGCCCAAAAAGCCTTCTTAAAAGAGTTCAGGAAGGATTTTAAAAGTCAAATAAGAGAGGCAGAAGAAAAATTGGGAAAAGAAATGAGAGGTTGGCAAGAGAAAGTCAATAGCTTGGAAAAGGAAGAACAAAAATTAACTGGAGAAAACAAGTCATTAAAAAGTAGAACTGACCAAATGGAAAAGGAGGCACAAAAACTCACTGAAGAGAAGAACTCCTTGAAAAGTAAAATGGGCCAAATGGAAAAGGATATATAAAATCTAATAGAAGAAAACAACTCATTAAAAATTAGAATGGGGCAAGTGGAAGCTAATGACTCTATGAGAGAACGAGAATCAATAAAATAGAAACAAAGAATGAAAAAATAGAAGAAAAGTAAAATACCTCATTAATAAAACAACTGACCTGGAAAATAGAGCCAGGAGAGATAATTTAAAAATGATTGGTCTACCTGAAAACCATGATGAAAAAAAGAGCCTGGACAACATCCTTCAGGAAATTATCAAAGAAAACTGCCCTAAAGAATCCACCAATCACCTCCTGAAAGAGTTCCCAAATTGAAAACGCCAAGGAATATTGCATTGAAAAAACCAAAACCCATAGTCCCTACTCTCAAAGAACTTATATTCTATTAAGGGAAAAAGGAAATCCACAAAGATAAATAAATACAAAGTGTATACAAAAATTCTACAAAGTAATTTCAAGAAGGAGAAAGCATTAACAAGGGGGGAGGGAGGAATTCAGAAAAGGCTTCATTTGAAAAGTGGCACCTGAGCTGTATCTAGAAGAAAGCTAGGAATTCCAAGACGCAAATGTGAGGGGGCCATTTCAAACAAGGAAGACCCTTTTCAGAGTCCAGAGGTGAGAGCTGTAAATAAGAAAGAGGTCAGTTTGACAGAAATGAAGACTGCATGAACAGTTCTTGGGAAAGTTACAATGAATTAGAAATACAAAATGATATTTTCAAACAGTGTGTGAATTTGTTTTACTTATTATACTTCTTTGTTAAAAGTACAAGTTTTTATTTTCAGGGGAGAGGAAATAAGTAGCAATAGAGAAGAAGAAAAAAACAAAACTAAGAAAAGTGTCAGTGAAACCTTTAAAAAATACACAAAAGTGAACAAAAAGAAGTTCAGAATAGGCCACAGTTGCAAGCAGGGTAGTTTTGTTACTATCATGGCAAATTTAACACATAATTTTTTAACTGGAGGTCATAGAAGTTCACATTTTCACATATAATCCTCTTTTTTTCTTTATATAATGAAATGTCCATGTTTATTAAGTTCACAATGTTTTAAAAGAGAAAAAAGTGTGTGAAGAGATGGTAACATAAGGAGCCTGATTGTGGAGAACCCTAAATGTCAAGCTAAAGATTTTGTATTTTATTCTATCTAGTGCCAATAGGTAGCCACTAAAGATATTTGAGAAGAGATGAGGAGACATAGTCAGATTGGTGTTTTGGGAATATCAATTTCAGCAACTGTGTAGAGGATGGCCTAGAAAAGGAGAAGTTGGAAGCCATAAGACCAATTATAAGAATATTACAGTAGTACAGTCAAGAGATGAAAAGGGCCTAAACTATGATAGATACTGCATATATAGGAGGACAGAAAGGAAGTCAGCCAAAATCACTTAAGAGAATAGTGATACCTTTAACAGAAACAAGGAAGTTAGGAAAAAGAATAGGTTTGAGAAGAGAAGTATGGGTTTAAATGTCTTGAGTTTAATTAAGGGGCAAGTGAGACATCCAGGTAGAGCTGATGTAAAGCACAGCAGTTGTTACTAAATCCATTGTCTATGGATATGACAGTCACCTATTTATGCCTTGAGTTGTACTTTGCTACTTAAGTATGATTTCCCAAAAATTGGCTTCTCCTTTACCTGATCTAGGGATTAGATCAGTTTAGCATTGGGAAAATGTACTACCTACAACCAACCAATTAGTAGACCTAGCAATAGACCTCAGGGTATAGGAAGCTGAGTCTCAAGACCAGCGTGATGACTGGCATTGACATTTAGGGGCTACCAACAACGGATTACAAGGTTGCTGATTTCCATTTAATCCTTTGATTTTTTTCAGTTAGCATCTCCACCTTTAAATCCCTTAGATAAATGTAACTTTTAGCACCTTGTAATATGAAAAAAAAAAGCGGATCACCTTGGACTGTTAGGCAATACACAATGTATCACATGCCAGATAGACCAGACCACTACCCCCTGTCATATCCTAGTGCAGACAGCATATAACCCAGAACCCAAAAGCCCTGGGAATGGTAGTGCTCTCAAGACCACTCAGCCCTGCTTTTAACCCTCAGACTTTAGTGGGGACAACCCCAAGAGTAACACTGAGTTAAAAAAAGGAAGGAAGCATATTGTCTGAAAGAATGGTTAGAAACGTAACTGAACACATGGAAGCCAATAGAAAAACATCAAAACAAAGTGAGGAGTGAACACAGCACCCAAGTGCTACAGAAAGATCAGAAAGAATGAGGAATAAGAAAATGCCATAAGAATTGATAATAAGGTTATTAGTGACCTTTAAGAATAGTTTCAGTAGAGTGGTAGAGCTAAAAACCAGATGGCCGGTAAAAGCAGAGAGAACACAGTCAATTTATTCATAAAGTCTGGCAGTGACAAAGAGAATGATAGATCAGGGCATTAAAACTTCTGAACACTTTCCCTTAAAATCTCTCAGGCATCCACATTTTCCTTTCTAATCCCATTGCAACTAGCCTAGCCTAGGTGATGGGCCTATTTCTTCATAAAAACTAATGCAACAGCCTAACTGATCTCCCATTACCTCCCCCCTCACTAACTGTAAAGATGATAATAATAATAGTATCATACTACTACTGCTATCAAATTAATTTCTTTAGTGTACAGATATGACTATGATATACAATTGCTTTAAAAAAAAAAAGCTGCTTACCAAATAAAGTCTAAACTCTTGAACCTGATATTCAAGGCCTTCCACAATCCAGTTCCAACCTGACTCATCTCTGATCACTCTTTTCATATAACACACACTCCAGACAATCTAGCCTGGTTACCATTCCTTTTCCCACCCCCTAGCTTTTATTTATGCCATTCCATACACTCGTAATATCTTTATGATGTATCCATCGTCCCCACGTACCCACCTTCCACCATCACAACATACTAACATTCTTTAATACTCATTTTAATTACAACTGTCTTGGTGTAGCTATCCCTGATCTCCTGGTTAGACAAATTCTTGCTTCTCAGGGCATTAAATGTATGCCTCACTTATATATTTATGTTCGGTACATATTATAATGATGTACATAAAATATCTTCCCAACTAAATTTTAAGATCCATATTGTCTTCAACATATATTTGGTGCTTAATGTTTAATGTTAAATAGGTAACAACAAGCTAGTGTCAATAACCTAACTTCATCTAAGGATTGGTAATTGTCCCAGAAGCCTGAGGTTTCCTCTTAGATTCTACTTCAAACAACGTTCAATATTTTTTTTAAAAAATACCAACAGGAACAAAATGAAAATAATGTAACGATGGGGGTTTTCTAAGTTGTGCTATGATTTATTTTATTTGAGATTTAATAAACTTCAGTTTCTCACTATTTAAACACAATTTAAACTGCACAGCTTTCTACCTGTGCATCTTTAAAATAAAAAGTTGAGTAGCTTCATTGTAAGAAAAAGAGAATGAGTGTTAGAAAAGTATGAAAAACCAATCCCCTCCTCTGCCTCTCTGTTACATAGAAGAGGCAAGTAAGGCCCAAAGGGATTAGGCAGCTAGCCCACAGAGGTATAGCTAATGGCAGGCAGAGCACTGACCAGGCTAAGACTCCTCATTTACATCACACTGCCTCGGGGATACATAAAAGTATATCAGACCAGTAAAGTACAGCAAGGTCCCTATTGGTACAAACAATGAATTCTAGGAAGTAGTCACATCTATTCGCATCTTCACTCAAAGTTATAATTATATAAAATGGGATAAATAAGCTAGTCTTGTTATCTCCTCCAAAGTCTAGCACAACAATATTGTATACACAATAGACTTTTTAATAAATGTTTGTTGTATTGAAACAGTTCCAACCTGTAAGAATTTTACAATCAGGGGCAGCTAGGTGGTGCAGTGGATAGAGCACCAGCCCTAGAGTCAGGAGGACCTGAGTTGAAATCCAGCCTCAGACACTTGACATTTACTAGCTGTATGACCTCGGGGAAGTCACTTAACCCCATTGCCTAGCCAAAAAAAATTTAAAAAAAAAAAAAGAATTTTACAATCAAATAGAAAAGACGGGTCCTATATGTAAAAGACCACCAAGATCATAAGGTAATGCATAAGTAACAAATGAAATGCCATAAGAATGGGACTTGACCAGAGCACTGAAGGAAGCAAGAATGAGAATAAATAAGCCCATGCCTACCATACCCTTCACCGGCTCAGGTCCAGGACTTAGATAAACCAAGAGGAAGGGATTTAACACCAGGACACTTAGATGGAAAAAGGTGCCATGACATGACATGTCATATTTGGAGAACAATGAACTGCTTTGGCTCAAGATAATTCCAGTTAGGGCATTATGGGAGATAAGTTTTGAGAAAGAGGCTGGGACCATATTGAGGATGGTCTAGAATGTCAGGTAGGGACTTCAGTCATAATCTTTTGGAAACAGAGAGCCTTCAAAACCTGAGGAGATGACAGAGTTAAACCAACGCCATAACAAAGATAATCTAGCTTGAGGGTATAAAATGGATTACAGGTTTGAACATTTATTCAAATGCTCAGTTCATTTCCAAGAGTTTCAATAATTTATCTCACAAGCATAGTACCTGAAGACAGTTCATTATCTCAAACTACATTATGACACAGTGTCTTATTTTACAAAATGACAGAATGACAGTTTGCTGACTTACCCAGCAAGTGCCACTTTACTTTTAATTATAATTTGTGATTCATGCACGTGTTGAGGTGTCACTCAATTAAAAAAATTCACACACCACTGCACTCCTTTCCCTCTATGATACTTAGAAAAATAAACTTTGTAAACCTAATGGCAGCATGCCTTGTCCATACTTGAATTTATTTTACTATTAGTCATCAGGAATCATAGGAAACAACTACCAAGATCATTCACAGTCATTGCCAGACACCAGATTGCACAGATTCAATACTCAAAGGGCTCCAAAGAAGATTTCACAATTTACCATCCAAGTCTCCAAAAACAGTAGTTATTTATTACAGTATCAATGACAAAATAAAATTGATCACTTATATAGTCCAGATAAGCCTTTAAGCTGAGTTCAGGGCTAGAATCATTGATTTGTTTGGAGTATTTTGTTGGATTTAAGAGGTTTGAGAAAGGTTGAGAAAGGAAGATTATAATCTAGGTAGAATCCAAAGAGAAAGGGAGAAAAAAGGCATCCTACTTCTGCCTCTTCTTGAGTACAGGTCTTCCACTCTATTCACTATTCTAAGACCCCTACTTTTATCTGCCCACAGTCTTTCCTCAGTCTTACATCATCAACTACCTGGTGGACATTCCACCTACATGTCCTTTAGGAACCTCAAACTCAACAAGACAAAAACAGAGTTCATTACCTGCCCCCCACCCCATTTCCTCCAAATCTATGACTCTTCTAAAGTCTATTTCCAGTCCCCTGGTTTGCAAAATTGTTGATTTTCTCATTCTCCCTCATCCATACATCCAATCATTTGTCAGATTTTGTCATTTCTATCTTCACCATGCCTCTTGGATATACCACCTTCTCTCCACTTACAAAGTCAGCACCCTAAATCAGTCCTCTATATCCTATCTCCTGAATAATTACAATATTCTCCCAATTGGTCTCTCTAACTCAGGTCTTTTTCTGTTTCAATGAATCCTCCACACCACTGCCAAAATGTTCTATCTAAAGTATAGTTTGATCATGTGATTCTTCTAATTAATAAATTCCAGTGATTCCCTATTACCTCTAGAATCAACATATACATGTTTGACATTTAAAGTTTTTCAACAGTCTGACTCCAATCTCTTTCTAGCCTTAAAACATAATACTTTTCTTTGACTAAACTGAGGCTCTGTCAAATTGGCCTTCTTAACCTTCCATACATACAATACTCTGCTTCCTATCTCTGTGCCTTCACGTTGGCTGTTCCATATACCTTCCTTATCTCTGCCCCTTGGAAACTCTACTTTCCTTCCAGACTCAACTAGAAGGTGATCCGCACTAAGTTTTCCTTTAATCAATCATCGACCAACAAGTACTTCTTAAATGCCATTTTTGTGCCAAGTACTGTGCTAGAGTCTAGAGATTTTAAGTACAAAGAAAAAAATCCCTACTCCAAAGGAACATGCATGTACATGTATAAATATACATAGCATAACTATAAAGGCATGTAAGCGGCACACTGCATAGGGTGCTAGAACCGGAGACAGAAAAACCTGACTTATTTTCTGCCTCAGACATTTATTAGCTGTGTGACATTACAGAATTATCTGAATCTCTCTTGACCAAGTTTGTCATCTATAAAATGAGGGTAATAATAATCCCTACTTCCCAGGTTTGTTGTGAGAACAAAATGACATAATTTTTGTAGAGTGCTTTGCAAACCTTGCTATATGAATGCTAACTATTATTATGATTACAAAATGAAAAAATACAAATACATACAAAGTAATTAAATATAAAGTAGTTTGGAAAAGAGAGAAGTAGCAACAGAGGGGAACAGGAAAGGCTTCATACAGAAAAATTATGACATTAGATCTCTGTCTTAAAGGAAGAGAGAAACTGACACGAAGGTAACATTTCAGGCACATTGGGACAGTCAGTGAAGAGATATGGAGCAGGAGATAGAATGTTGAATTTGCAGAAGAGAAGGGTTGTTTGCCTGAAATGAGTCTGCAAAAGATAGGTTGGAGCCTGGTTGTGTAGGTCTTTAAATGCTAAACATGAGAGTTTATATTTTAATGCAAAGGCAAAGAGAAGCAACTGGAGTTTACTGTGGAGGTGAATCACCCAGTGACATTAGCGTATTTAAGGAAAATTACTTTGGCAGCACTGTGTTGGATGGACTGGAGTCAGAAGAGACTTGAGGCAAAAAAAAAAACAATTAGGAGACTGTTAAGGCATAAAATAGGTGGTAGCTATGTAACTGAAGATAAGAGGTCAGATGTGACAGATATTGTGAAGGTAAAAACAGCAATATTTAACAAGTGATTAGATATATGGGTTGAGTGAGAATGAGGAGTTCAGAGTAATACCAAACATGTACAAATGTACAAACCTAGCAATCTGGAAAAATGGTGGTACTTTTAAAAGGAACAGGGAGAGGAGAGAATACAGGGAAAAGATAATGAATTCCATTTTGGGCAAAGTTGAGTTTAGATGTCTCTGGATATCCAGCAAGAAATGTCCCTTAGGGGGCAGGTAGGTGGCTCAGTGGATAGAGCACTGGCCCTGAAGTCAGGAGGACCTGAGTTCAAATCCAGCTTCAGATCAAATACTTGACACTTACTAGCTGTGTGACCCTGGGCAAGTCACTTAACCCCAATTGCCTTTAAAGAAAAAAATGTCCCTTAGGAAACTGGTGATATAGGACTGAAGTTCAAAATAGAGACTAGGGTGATAGATAGATAGATGGATAATGGATGGATAGATAAGAGGATGTGATTTGGATGATGAGCCTGAAAAGGAGTGGTTAGACTGATGAGAAGCAAACCAGGAGAGAGGGCAGCTAGATGGCGCAGTGGATAGAGCACCGGCCCTGAAGTCAGGAGGACCTGAGTTCAAATCCGGCTTCAGACCAAACACTTGACACTTACTAGCTGTGTGACCCTGGTCATGTATGTCACTTAACCCCAATTGCCTTAAAAAAAAAAAAAACCAGGGAGAGAGTAATGTCACAAAAACCCAGGGACAGTATCCAGAAAGAGAGGTTAGTCAAAATGTCAAATGCAGTAAATAAGATGAGAATTAAGAAAAGGCCATTTGAATGGGCAGGTAAGACATCACTGGTAACTTTGCAGAGGGCAGTTTCAGTTGAGTGATGACACTGGAAGCCAAAGTGCAAAACGTTGAATAGCCAGTGGATAGCCCCCAACCTATTCTTCCAGCTTTCTAATGCAGGACTCCCCTTCACATATACTGCCGTTCAGCCAAACTGGCCTCTCTTCCTCACCCACTGTACCCCATTTCCCATCTTCATGCTCTTTACCTTGGCCAGCACACCCCATGTCTTTAATGAAATGTCTCCCTCATGTCTATCTCCCGAAATCTCTCACTTCTGAAGATGCAGCTCAAGTACCACCTTCTACAGAATGTCTTTCTTGCTCACTGGCAGCCTGATTTAACTATCATGTATTTATTTCATTATTCTGTACATATTTATTAAGTCCAGATAAGCTTCTTGGAAACAGAAATTGTCTTTTTTTTGTCTCTTTATTTTTATTGACTAGCACAGTGTCTAGCACAAAGTAGTCACTTAATAAATGCTTGTTGATTGACTTATAAGGGGAAAAAAACATTTAGTCCCATTCCTCTTCCACCAGGAAACCAAATATATGCCCTCACCTCAGTATCTTGGAATTTAAACGCTGGAATGGACTTCAGGAATGATTCTGTCCAAGCCCTCATACAGATAAGGAAATAGAAGGGGGACATGACTTCTGCCATGCCAGGAGGCTATTTAACCATTATTAGAAGGTAAGAAAAGAGAATGAAGTTAAGAGAAAGCCCAAACAAAAAAATTGATTCTGGGAGACCGTCAGAAGCCTCCCTAACAAGGCTGAACCAAATAATAACAGATTTTCCTGAGGCTACTTTGGAATGAGGCAGTGTTTGCCTTATATTTTGCTATGGAAATTTTTCCCCTTCTCAGTCTAGCATCATACCTAAAAAAGGCAGATTCAGCCTTTTGAAACTAAGCAAAAATATTTGGAAAATATATACAGCAAGTATAATCTCCCTACTTCTTCCAGGACCACTAATAATGTAAGTCAATAGATGTAATACAGTAAAATAATAAATAATACATTCAAAAATCATCTTAGCATTACTTACTAAGAGAGAAAGCTGGTAAACATTTTGGTAGGTCAGCTTTTTCTACAACTTTCTTTTTCAAATATGACAGGACACACTATTTATTTTATTTGGTAATAGTAGTTCTTAAAAAAAAATAACATACATATAAATTGCCCCTACCTCAAAAAAATTACTTGGATTTGTAAATTGACACTGCCACCTACTAGATACTTAATTCCAATAAAAATGTAAGGACCATTTTATCACTATGACACAAATCCTCTTGACACAAATTCAATTTCTGTGGCAATAACATATTGCATTAGTTTTACTTTTTATATTTCATGACACATATTAAAGGCATAGACAAACATAATCTGTCATTTGTCTTTATTCCAAGTTAAAAGTATATTGTACCATCTTGATAACATTAGTTTATACCACTCACTGATAATTACTTACCATTAATGAGAACATGTTCACTATAACACAAACATAAAAGAAATGACATCTGATATTTACAACATGCAATTTTTCGAAAACTAACCTAAAAACACAATAAATATTTCCTTTTTTAAAAAGACGTTTAAATTAAGCAGTTTAAAAAAAAAACATTTGCAACTTTCAAAACAGCAGCTAGAGTATTCCTTCCTTCTAGGCCCAACTCTGATACAACCTCCTGTACAAAGCCTCCCCCTTCCAAGTATCTTTTACATTGCCCACCCCCTAACTCCCTTTAAATATTCCATTAACAGTATACCCAGACCTTCCACTTACACACATCTTGCTCTCCACTCTAATACAGGTTTAGATTTCATGCCTGTCCTACCATGGCCCCTCCTCTAATCCCGCTTCACTGAATTGAAAGCAACCTCTATCATTATACAGGCATAGCTTAGAGATATTGTGGGTTTGGTTACAGACCACTGCAATAAAAGCAAATATTACAATAAAGCAAATGATACGAATTTTATACTATATCATAGTCTATTAAGTGTGTGATATTATTATGTCTAAAAAATGTACATACCTTAATTAAAAATATTTTATTGCTAAAAATATTCTAACCATCATCTGAGTCTTCAGCAATTTGTAACTTTTGCCAATGGAGAATCCTGCCTCAGTGTTTTGATGGCTGCTGACCAAACAGGGTGGTGGCTGCTGAATGTTGGGGTGGCTGAAGCAATTGCTTAAAATAAGATAACAATGAAGTCTGCCAAATTGATTAATTCTTTCTTTGGCTTGAGCACTTAGAGGTCATTGTAGAGTTATTAACTGACCGAATTTCAATACTGTTGTGTCTCAGGGAATAGGGAGCCCCAAGGAGATGGAGACAGTTGGTGGAACAGCCAAAACACACACATTTATAAAGTTTGCCATCTTATATGGGCACAGATTTGTGGTGCTCCAAAACAACTAAAATAATAATACCAAAGATCACTGATCACATTTCATCATAAAAGATATAATAATGAAAAAGCTTAAAATACAGCAAAAATTACCAAAATGTAACACAGAGACAATGTGTGAGCACATGCTGTTGGGAAAACGGCGCCAATAGATTTGCTTGATGAAAGGTTGTTACAAACCTTCAATTTGTGAAAAAAAACAAACAAACCACAATATCTGTGAAGCACAATAAAGCAAAACGAAATAAAATGAAGTATGCCTATATCTTTGTTCTCTCAGTATCTAACACCCTGCTTTCCTTCCATGCAGAAAGTATTTAATAAATGTTTGTAATTCCCACACTACAGTGAAGTGTGGAGTTCCATGTATACAGGAAGTTTCTTCTTTGTATATGAATCCACAAACAAGCAAAATTGACTAATAAGTGTCAGCAGGGGGACCTGAAGTCAGGTCTTCCTGACTCAAACACCCAAAGATACAAAAATAATTAGATTAAAGGTGGGATGCAAAGATGTGTTGGAATCAATAGCGTCTAAGCTCCCTTACAATTCTGAGATTCAGTGAACTTTTTCTTATCTGGGATTATAAGAGAATGCAGCATCATGGTTAGGTGAGTTTCTAGGTATACCAGTGGTTTCCAAATGCTTTTGATCACATATCCTTCTCAATTAAAAAAAATTTTTTGAACATATATGAAATGAATACTTTACTTAAGTCATATAAATTATAAAGGTAAATCACATACATGCACATTTATACTAATTATGTTTACAAAACACAAAAAGACATTTTAAAAGTATGAAATAAAGATGAAATAATACTTAATCCTTCAGTCAAAAGGGAGCCCACTGGATTCTAGTGAGTAAAGAAGTGACCTGATCAAAAGTGTTATTGTGGTGGTGGTAGTTGTGGTTTGTCCTTCGTTCTCAAAGAGGACCTTGACATCAAGAAGGTGATCTCATAACATGCAAACACATTGGATTTAAGTGAGGGAGGGCTATGCAAAGTCACTAGCCTCTCTTTCTCCTTCCACGCCATCTCAGTCCAGATGGCCCTGGATGCAGTGGGAGACTTGGCCTTTTTAAGCTAAGGTCTTTAATAGGTATCAGTTTGACTGAAGCAATACCCATTCAGTGATTAAGGCTAGGTAAAAAATGAGGCAGAGAATGTCCTCTTTACCTAGTCAAAAAAAAAAAATCAATCTGGGGGTTCTGGCCAAACAGAAACAACTGCTATTTACATTCACTCTGAACTAATCAGGACCTAAACAATGACCAAGTGGGGTTTGGCCTGGGACCTATTGTTGGCAAATCAATGACAGTCAGAGTGATTAGGGTTTAAGCTGGTCCTTAAGAGAAAAAAAAAGTTTCAGTGATTAAAAGTTACATTCCTTTGGGCAGAGCACTGGAATGTAAGGATATGATACCCTATGTGAACAGAGGGTAAGAAAAAAGAAGGAAAAAAAAAAAAGGAAGAGTTGTGTTGCCCAACTGGCTAATTCCAATTGGGTCCCCAGTAGGGGCAGCTCCTCTTTCTACTAACAGAGGTTGTGGTTGGTCCTTAATTCTCAAAAGAGGACCATGACATCAGGGAGGTGATTCCATAACATGCAAGTGAACTGAATTTAAAGTCACCAGCCTCACTTCACTTTTTCCTCCAGAGCCCTCTGGGTCCAGTGGGAAGATATAGTTCAGGAGGACTGGAGATGGCCCTGGATGCAGTTGGTCTTTTTAAGCTAAGGTCTTCAACAGGTCTCAATTGGACTGATCAGAAGTACCCTTTAGGAGAATCACCTTGGCAGCTGTGTGAAGGATGGATTAGAAAGGAGAGAGAAATGTGGCATTTAGGAGGCTATGGCAATAATCCAGACAAGAAAGAAGGAGAGCTTAAGTAGGGTGGTAGTTGTTAGAATAGGAGATGTGTTATGGAAGTAAACACACACAAAAAAATTTTTTTAACTGAGTATATGTCATCAAAAGCATTTGAAAAGGGGCAGCTAGGCGGCACAGTAGATAGAGCTCCAGCCTTGGAGTCAGGAGGACCTAAGTTCAAATTTGGCCTCAGACACTTGATGCTTACTAGCTGTGTGACCCTGGGCAAGTCACTTAACCCCAATGCCTAGACCAAAAAAAAAAAAAAAAGCATTTGGAAACAACTGATTGGGATTGGTGGAATGATAGTAAGGAGGTAAAGATAATGCCAAGGTTGTAAACCCTTGTGACTGGAAGGATAGTGGTGTCCTCAAAAAAAAAAAAAATAAGGAAGTTTGGAAGAAGGGTGAGTTTTAGGGTAAGATAATGTAATGAAATCTGATTACAACCCATTCATTTCCATTCCTCTTATGAGCCTCACACTGTTCCACCCAAAAGGAAAAAGAAGGTGGGGGTGGGGTATTACTCCTGGGTAACTGCCACAGAACACCTTCAGAAAGGCAACTGCCCTAGCCATCAGGTGATCTAGGAGACAAAGAGTAAGTATACTTTTGGGGGTAAGGGAAGGCGCTGAGGCTCCAAATGGCATCACCATAGCTGTAGTTGTAGGTGCCCAGGAAGTAATTAGGTGGTAACTGCCCTGAAGGGCCACACCCTGGCTCAGAAGGGGGAAGCTGGGAGCCTACAAAACAGAGGGAAGGGAAGGAGTCCAGGAGCAAGGAGGATAAGAGTGGGTGCAATTTTATTAGAGTCAAGCACCACAACTGAATGGGATGAGATTAATCTTCCTACTCTCTGATTGTTATCACATATCCCTTAGAGTTGAGCAGGTCCCCACTTTGGAGAGCACTAATATAAATGATACCATAAAATAATGATTTTAAAAACACAGTATCACAAGCATTACTTAATCAAAATCTTCAAGGTCATTTCTAGCTCTAAAAACTCCATGAATTCCTGGTGTATCAGTACACCAGTAAACAGCATTCAATTCATAAGTAGAAAGGGGGTGGCAAATGTTAATAAACATTTATTAAGCTGCTATAGGGGCAGCTAAGTGGCACCATGGATAGAGTGCCAGGCTCGAAGTCAGTAAGGCTCATCTTCATAAATTCAAATCTGGCCTCAAACACTTATTAGCTACGTGACCCTGGGCAACTCACTTAACCCTATTTGCCTCACCTCAGTTCCTCATCTGTAAAATGAGCTGGAGAAGGAAATGGCAAAAACAGTATCTTTGATAAGAAAACCCCAAACTGGTGTCACATAGAGTCGGACACAATTGAAACAATTCAACAACAAGCTGCTACAAAATGCCAGGCACTGTGCTAAGCACAGGGGGTTAAAAAAATATAATAATAAAAAGGCAAAAGATAGTACCTGCCCTGAAAGAGCTTACAATCTAATGGGAGAGATAATAAGCAAACAAATATGTACAAATAAGCTACATAAAGCATAAATAGTAAATAATTAACAGAAGGAAGGTACTAGAATTAAGAAGGGATAGGAAAGGCTTCCACTAGATGAAATTTTAGTTTAGACTTGAAAGCCAGATGAGATCACCAAGTGATCTCGTCAAGTATGGAGGGAGAAGATAAGAAGGCCCAGAATGGAACCCTAGGGAAAACCTTTTGATAAAGAGCATGATCTGGATGAGGCTCCAGCAAAAGGAGACTGAGAAAGAGTGGTCTGGTAAAAGGGAAGAGAACCAGGAAAGAATGGCCTCCTGAAAACCCAGAGGAAAAAAAGAGTATTAAGGAAAAGAGGGTGATCAACAATATCAAAAGCTGTCGAGAGGTAGAGAAGCATGAGGACTGAGAAAAGGCCATTGGATTTGGCAATTAAGAGATCATTGGTAACTTTGGAGAGAGTAGTTTCAGTGGAATGATGAGGTCAGAAGCCAGACTGTAAGGGGTTTAAGTGGAGAGAAAGTGAAACTACCTATTATAGAAACATCCCCTGCAAGGAATTTAGCCACAAAGAGCAGAAAGACTGGGTTAAACGCTTTACAGATATTATCTAGCATTAACAGTAGCAATATTTATACAGCTCTTTAAAGTTTTCAAAGCTATTTACTTACATTATCTAATTGGATTCCCAAAACAACCCTGTGAGCTTAGTTAAATTATTATTTAATTTATTATATATATAATATATATTATTATTAATATATTACATTATTATTATATTATATATAATTATATAATAATTATAATTATTATTATATTATATGTTTATATTATATATAATATTATATGATATATAGTATTATATATTATTATACAAAATATAATATATTATTATTAAAAATAATAATTATTATTATTATTCACGTTTTACAGATGAGGAAACAAGACTTGGAGAAGTCAAACAAGTATTAATCATTAGAGATGGGATTTAAACTCAGGTCTCTCTGACCCAAAGTCTAGGACTCCATTGTACCATATATCATATCTGTGGTGAAAAGAAACACTGCACTAACAGTAGGAATCCCACGTCTGATGTTTACTATTACCTTGGGAAGTCAGTTACGTTCTCCAAGCCTCAATTTTCTCAACTACAAAATAGAGATTGTCACACTACCCACATCAAGAACCGTTGAGCTTTAGAAATATGAGTTATTAGGATCACATGATCAGCAAAACGGTATTGGTTGTTTTCAGTATAAAATCCCTCAATGCCAAATAGGAAAAATGTGCCAAATCTTTACCATTTAAAACTTCATCAAGAAAAAGAGAAAACAGGCACATCTCAATCTTCAGAAATACCTCAAAAGCCATAATACAGAAAGCTCTCAAGACAAACCTGTGCTGTCCAGCTTGCCCACATCCAATGCAAACAAGCTAAAAGCCTTGTGTATTGAGCCTAGGCTAGGAGAGAATCTATCCTGTATCTTGAGAACAAATAACTCAATACAAAAACAACATATCTTGTAATAGGAGAACAATGATCAGCCAGAGCTAGGTGATGGAAGGGAGATGGAACTGATTTAGGAATCACCACAGTGCAAAAGACTTCTGGAGGAGAATTTCCATGGAGCTATGGAAATGGAAACAATTCTGTTTCCCCAGGGATTAGCATAGTATCTGGCACATAGTACGCACTTAATATTTACTAACTCTCCCCATAGTTTCCACACAGCAAAGATCCATATCACTCATAAATTAGCCTTGGGAAAGGATAAGAGCATATAAATGATTGGTATATACCTGTCCTCAATAGTAAACAGGTATAGGCACACCTTGTTTTATTATGCTTCACTTTACTAAACTTCACAAATATTGCATTTTTTACAAATAGAAGGTTTGTGGCAACCCTGCATCGAACAAGTCTATTGGTGTCATCTTTCCAACAACATATTATTTCAAACTTTTTCATTATTTATATCTGTTATATTGATCTATCATCACCGATCTTTGGCATTATAATTATAACTGTTGTGGTGCACCATGAATCATGCCCATATAAGATGGCAAACTTAATTGATAAATGTTGTGTGTGTTCTGACTTCCACTGAACTAGCCAGTCAGCAGCCATCAACATGGGGCAAAACTCTCCAGCAACAAAAAGATTATGATTCACTAAAGACTCTGACAATGGTTATCATTTTTTAGCGATAAAGCATTTTTAACTAAAGTATGTACATTTTTTAGACATAACACTATTATATACTTAATAGACTACAGCACAATGCAAACATAACTTTTATATGCACTGGGAAAGCAAAAACTTATTATTTACTTATTATAATAGTCTAGAACCAAACTCACAGAATCTCTGATATATGCTTCAACAGCAGCTCAGAGCCCAGAACAGAACCTTGGGGGTTCCTCCACAATGGGACATGTACTATGATCCAACAAAGGAGGGGCCACATAGATGTTATAAAAAAAAAGTAGGCACAAACAAAGCCAATGCCACCAAGATTAGGAGGGAAGCAGAAAACTGGGAAGGAGTTTTTACAACCAGGGACTCTGATAAAGGTCTCATCTCTGAAATACATAGAGAACTAAATCAAATTTACAAGAATACAAGTCATTCCCCAATTGATAAATGGTCAAAGGATATGAACAGGAAGTTTTCAGATGAAGAGATTAAAGCTATCTATAGTCATATGGAAAAAATGCTCTAAATCACTATTGATTAGAGAAATGCACATCGAAACAACACTGAGGTACCACATCACACCTATTAGATTGGCTAACATGACAAAACAGGAAAATGATAAATGTGGGAGAAGATGTGGGAAAATTGGAACATTAATGCATTGTTGGTGTAGCTGTGAAATGATCCAACCATTTTGGAGAGCAATTTAGAGAGCAAAGGGCTATAAAAATATGCATACTCTTTGATCCAGCAATAGCACTTCTAGGGCTATATCCCAAAGAGATCATACAAATGGGAAAAGGATCCACATGTACAAAAATATTTTTAGCAGCTCTTTTTGTGGTGGTGAAGAATTGGAAATTGAGGGGATGCCCACCAATGCAGGAATGGCTGAACAAGATGTGGTATATGAATGTAATGAATATTATTGTGCTATGAAAAATGATGAGCACGCAGACTTCAGAAAAATCTATAAAGACTTGTTTGGTCTGATGCTGAGTGAAGTGAGTAGAACCAAGAGAATGTTGTACTCAATAACAGCCATGTTGTACGATGACTAACTTTGACAGACTTTGCTCTTCTCAGCAATGCAAAGATCTAAGACACCTCCAAAAGTCTCATGATGGAAAATGCTATCCACATCCAGAGAAAGAACTACAGAGTCTGAATGCGAACAAAGCATACTATTTGCTCTTTTTTTTTCTTCTGTTTTGTTTTGTTTCTTCTTTCTTGCATTTCCTTGTATTGGTTCTAATTCTTCTTTACAACATGACTAATACAACATGACTAATATGAAAATATGTTTAATAGGAATGTACATGTAGAGCCTATATCAGATTGTATGCCATAATGGGGGGAGAGAGGCAGAGAGGGAGAAAATTTAAAACTCAAAAGCTTATGGAAGTGATTGTTGAAAATTAAAAATTAAAAGAATTGTTCTGTTAAAAAAGAAGAAGTAGGAAAGAACAATGCCATGAAATCTTAGGGAGGAAAAAGTAATCCAGAACAAGGTGATGTTCAACAGTGTTGAAAACTAAAAAGAGGGCAAGAAGAATGAGGACTGAGAAAGGTCATTAGGTTTGGAAATTAAAGGACAATTGGTAACTAGAAAGAGTAGTTTCATTTGAGACCAAATGGAATAATAGCTATAAAGCACTTTGCAAACCTTAAAGTATTTTAAAGATCCTTGAGCACAGGGACTATATTTTTGTGTTTGCAACTTCATGCCTTGCATACTTAGCACTTAATGTCTGTTGAAATGAAAGACTAGATGACTAAAAGCCAAGTATGTTGTAGTGAGGATTACTGTTCTAGAATAGGTAGGCTAAACACCCTCCAAGATCCTTTCTAACGCTGGGATTCTGTGATTCTCCCTGCCACTAACTGGTATGTGCTGAGAAACCTCAATTTTATTGCCAGTCAAATCACCAAGCATTTATTAAACCCCCACTATGTGCCAAGACACAAAGTTAGTCAATAAACACTTATTAAGCATCTAGTACATGCCAGACACTATGTAACAAGCACTGTGCAGGGATACAAAGGAAGGCAAGAAAAAAAAAAAGGACCCTTCCCTCAAGGAAGTTACAATCTAAGGAAGGAAGACAATACACAAAAGAAAGCAGAAAAGATGAAAGAGGGTCATAACAGAAGTCCAGAGGAATGCAGTGGACCTGGCAGACCTAGGCTCCCTCCTTAAACAGAGCTTCTGGCAGGAGCTTTCTGACTGATTTCCACCCTTCAATCAGAGGGAAGAAGAAGGGGGAAAGGCTTCCAGTAATCAGTTTGACGGGGGAAATGATAATGGACAAAAATAACTATGAACAAACAAGATATAATAATCTTGGGAGGGAAAGCACCAAGGAGGACCTGGAAATATCAATGAAGCATTTTTTTTTAATGAATAGAAAAGAATAAAAGGGAGTTCAAAGGTAGATACAGATAGCAGTGCAGCTTTGGAACAAATGCGTTGAATTTTTCATGTACTTTTTAAAAAAAAGATGACTGTAAGAGAGATTCACAGTTTCATATACAAAACTTTCTGTTCTTTATATATGGAAATGTTTTTTTATTTGTGTTTGTCAAGTTCAGAACAAAAAAAACAGATTTCAAAAATGAGTTTTAGCATAATAGGAAAGTAAATCTAACACAAAATTCCTAATTTAGTTTTGGAATTAATTTTCCCATCACTTGTAACACTGCTACCTAATATTTGTGTAAACAAATAAGAAGTAAATATCTAGCCTCAAGCTCTCAAGTTCTTCCTTATAAGCTATCATTTTTCCACCGAAGGGTAAAATTGACAGTTTTAGCCTTCCTCTTGTCACTTTTTCTAAGATATTTGAGGCTTTACCATCTTATAAAACAGAAGTGCATATACAGAGTATTTTGAAGATTATGTATCTATGATTATGAAATGAGGTTATTAAATGCTTAGCTCTTTCATATAAGCTTAAGTGCTGAACACCTTTACTACCTTCAGAAAAGTACCCTATTATTGAGAGGAGAAAATTAGAAATTTAGCTCAGGAAAACCAATCAAGAAGGAATAGACAAATGGAGGTTGGAAGAAATAAACTCCAAAACAGGCATTAAAAAATAAACTGTTTTGTCCAAATGCATGAGATGGCTGGCTATTTCCACCATAAGCAAGTTTGCTAAAATAATTCTTTAAAGGACTCTGAAGACACTTTCACATGGTAATGCTATCACTCTGTATCAGTATCTTTGTGTCTGTAGCTCCACTGCTTAGCACTGTATCTTTTATATATGCGACTTAATTTTTTCAAATGAATTGAATCAGGAATGAAAGAGTGACAACCCAGGCATTACCTAACATCAGATAAAGTAATTTGTACAATTATGTTCCATTTGTTCCTGGAGTAGAAACTTCCTACACAGATGCAGATCTGCAACTTTTCTGACTCATACTGAGAGTAGGAGGGAGGGGCCTTGCTCAGGATTGAGAGGTTAAGTGATTTGCCCAGGATCATAGTTAGAAGTAATCCTAAAGACCCCAAGGTCTTCCTGACTTCAAGGCTGGAACTTTCAGACACCACCCCACATTGGCTCTCATACAAACATTAAAGCTAATAATCAAAGACTACAAATCTACACAAATTCTACACCACAATTTAGATAAATTCAGAATACACTGTATAACCTTTCTTCAAAATTGATTCATCAAATTACCTTGCACCTCTGTCCCTCTTTAAATTACCAGAGTTTTCCTCAATAGATTACATTTTACTTGCAAATGTCTTTGAAATTCTACCAGGATCATGGGGCAGTTTTTAAAAACTTGGTAACATAAATGCACATCAGACTCAGCAAAATCAAACCCACAAATTGAATATAATTATCATCATATTTACATTTCTACTGTAGTTGGAATTTGACACCCAAACTTTGTTTCCACCCACCACAGTTCCAACTCATGATGAAAAATGCTATTCACCCCCAGAGAGAAAACTTAGGGACTAAGAGTGCCAACTAAAGCATATTTTTTTTCTCTTTTTTCTGGTTCCTCCCCTCACACAGACCTCCCATATTTAGCTAATTGGAAAATGTTTTTCATGACTTCATGTTTGTAATGGGTTTTTTATTTTTCACCTTCTCAATGGGTGAGAGAGGGGTGGGAGAGGGAGAGAATCTAGAACTGAAAATAATATAAAATTGAAGAAAAAAAACTTTGCTTCATCCTCAGTCTTGGCTACTGATGCTTTTAATTTTTGACTTCTCAAATGTCCTAGTTTTGCATTAGTGCAAAAATATACTTAGAGGTTTGGGAGTTTATTTTAAGGGGGGAAGGGGAGTTAAGTAGATACCAGTCATTTTATAAATACTCTTCTAAGGCAGCCCAAAAAGCTATTGGTTATATTCAATAACTAAATCTAGACAAACATCTTGGTTATATTTTCTATTTGGCTCAATGACTCCAACGGACTGTGTCAAGTGTGCAAAGCAGACACAGATAACAAAACAGATAGATTCCTGAGTGCATTTACCTACCACTTTAGCCTATTTTTTCAAAGCTTAAATTGTTTTATGAGACTTCAAATTTCAAGGAATTAAGTCTGAAAACTATAGCTATTGAGTAATATCCACCAGTTAGTTGACACTAGCCCACCATCAGTGGCTTAGCCAAGGTTTCTAGTGGCCCTCAGTGACTTTTTTTCTACCACAACCTGTTTGCTGTTCATAAAAAGGAAAAAGCAATCCTGTGGCTATTAAATATATTTTAACTTATAAATTCTCTAATAATGGATTAGGACCTTTTCAGGACCTCAAGGTCAAAACTATTTTTGTAATAATACATTTTAATTTCTTATATGGCAAATATCAATAGATTTAACCCACCTAAACAGAAGCTCTTAGAGGATAGGGGGATAGGCAGCAGGGGTTCTCAATCATTTTTAAGAATCTAAAAGAGTCCTGAGACCAAAAAGTGGAGAACTGCTGGACTGGTCATCTTCTCTAACAGGATGAATAAATATTGAAGCCCAAACCAGCATCAAGACACGTGCTAGGGTCAGAAACCAATAGGAAGCGAATCAAACTAGTCTGGCTACCACTATGACAGCCAAGAGAAATCAGAACTGAGTCACATGAGATTAAAGCTAGAATTTGTGCCAGATTTGTCCAAATTTTGTGCTTTGGTGTGTGGGTGTGGGAATACACCTATCTCTCTCTGTATCAGGGACATCTGGGATATTTTTTAAAAAGTCATGTCCATTTCTTAAAAAGTACTTATGATATGTACATGAAACAAGTTAAACAACTAAAAATGTAATTTTTATCAAGGAGAGAGTAATATCATATATATAATACAAATGGAGAGAGAATTTAGCTAGATCACTTGGAAAAATATTCCTCCCAAGAGGCATGAATGGCAAACTAATGGCTTTTGAATACACAGTATTTTGCTAAAGAAGTCATAGGATCATAGAACTAGAGTTGCAAGGAATTTCAGATTTACATGATATTTTCCATTTTAATTTACTGGATTATCAAATTTTTCATTAATAATGAATTTTAATTGTTATTTTGACTTTAATTCAGTCCATTTTGACAAACAACAGTTAAATTACACAGACTGTATTATATTTACTATTTAACTATCTTTAAGATGTCTTCTAAGGTTCCTTCAGGATCAGAAAGATTAGCAGTGGTCCTGCCACCAAAGACTCTATCCTTCCCATCTCACCCCACCAGACTACCAGTTCTGCTTCTAGACCAGTTCCACACAGCCATCATCTAGAGAAGCATCTAACAGAGAAGGAGCCAGCCATCCCAACCAATTGCCACTTCCAAGGCAAGTAAGCAAGCCAGCTTAGCTGAAGCACTCAGGCACAAAAGACAAGAGGTAGCATGGGACAGTCAAGTCACATCACCACTCCCTCCCCAGTGGAGACAGTCCAGGGCCTTGAACCAAAAAGCCTTGGAAAAAGCAGTACCCTCCAGACCACATTTGTGCTTCCAGTAAGGGCCTTGCAGCCAGCATTAAGGAGACAAACCCCTGGGAAAAAGAGGCCCATATCTGGACTTGTGACTTCTTCACTCATTAAAGGGAACTCAAAAATGAGGAAACTCACTCTTTCAATGGAAGTCAGCACCTTCTCTGTGACTTCAAGTCTAAGAAACTTGTCTAAACACATTAATGCACTATTGGTGGAGCTGTGAATTGGCCTAGCCAACTCAAAAGACCTTTCAAATTTCAAAAGAAAGTTGGAACTATGTCCAAAAAATTACTAAACCATGAGTATCCTTTGACCCAGCAACACCACAATCAGGCCTATGCCCCAAAAAAAGTCAAAGAAAGGAAAAGGCCCCATATGTACCAAAATACTTACAACATTTCTTTTCACAGGAGAAACCATATTAGAAATTCACCACAATAGGGATAAGAATAAGGACTAGAGCAATGATTTCATTTGTATAAAGAAGACTCACCAAGTGGAATCTAAAAAGAGACTTGCTTTTTACTTTGAGAAGGAAGTAAGGTAAATAAGATGCTAAAGAGAATGACTAAACAATTTTAAAACCCTTGAGAAACACATTGACATACAAACATTTGATACAATAATTGCAAATCACTCCTCTGACCATTAAGGTGGAACTTGAAGGAATTAATCCAAGTTACTGAAGGTATATAAAGAAACAAAACTGAAATGTTCCTAAAAACACTTTAAAAATTTCTGTTCCTAGGGGCAGTTAGGTGGCGCAGTGGATACAGCACAGGTCCTGAAGTCAGGAGGACCTGAGCTCAAATCCGGCCTCAGACTAAACACTTGACACTTACTAGTTGTGTGACCCTGGGCAAGTCACTTAACCCCAATTGCCTAAAAATTTTAAAAAAATAAAATTTCTGTTCCTAAAAACACTTTAAAATGTTTCAGTTGTGGGTACTGGAATGGTTTGTCATTTCATAATCCAGTCCATTTTACAGATGAAGAAATTGAGGCACACAGAGTTAAATGACTTGTCCAGGGTCACAAAGTATCTGAGGCCACATTTGAACTCAAGCCCAGTGCTCTATCCTCTGCACCACCGAGCTGCCTCTTAAAAGTTAGACTTTTTACTAACTCAAATTCACCTTCTTCACAATTAGATCAAATTAAAGAATTTTTACTGTGAAGAAAAATCATTTATGGAATTTGACAGACAATTAAGTACTCCAAAACAAGTAACAAAGAAGATGTAGGGAAAAAACAGCTAAAAGAGAAATCAAGAAAGATTTCAGTGTGCCTTTTAAAGAACAAGAACTGTAACAAGTATCCTCGAATAGTTGAATTAGTCATTAAAATGACCAATTAACTGGTCATTTGGATGTTCTGGTCCCAGTAATTCAACTCATCTAAACTTTTAAATGCCCCCCTATATTAATAACATCCATTATAATACACCGTTTGGGAAAATTAGTCCCTTTGGATTAAGATGGATTAAGATGTTTCAGTGACACACTATTAATAACAGGGAAAGGCACCTTTGTAGATACTTTTCAAAAGAGCAGTCCATACTTTGATCCTCAATATCCCATGAAGTTAAAAGGTTATGTCTAATCTATATTTTATAGATCTAAAAGTCAAATCAATTTCAGAAATCAACAAGGAAGACTGCATATATTCTGTAACCAATCATTTGTCTTCTATTTTGGAGGACATTATGGGCTAAGAGTTAGAGATAATTACTTTACTGCGACATATAGCAGCAAACACACTATACATGTATTTAAAAATTTATGTTACATATAAAAAATGAAATTTATTTTATAGAGCAATAAATAAAGATACTAGGATGCAGCAATAAAGTTATGCCATAAAGCAAAGTTAATTCAAGCCAACAACAATAAAAGCATGAGAATTTCAACATTCTACAAACTGAACAAAGGCATTTTGAAGCAACATCTCTTCAGAAGCAATTCCCACAGTAATTCAATAGAAATGAAGGGTACCACAAGGCTGTAACTAATATGTTTACTGGAGCCATAATTAAAACTATGTATAGGTTGTTTTAAGCAATTAAGCTAGTTCCAAATCAAAGAGCCCTTCCCTCTGTTTTACCCTTAGGCTTTGTTATTTTTAGTCCTGTCCAACCCTTTTTGACCCCATTTTGGGGTTTCTTGGCAAAGATACTGGAGTGGTTTGCCATTTCCTTCTCCAGCTCATTTTACAGATGAGAATCTGAGGCAAACAGGGTTAAGTGACTTGCCCAGGGTCATACATCTAGTAAATGGTTAGGTTTCAGGACGACGTAGATATTTGTGGGAGAGAATGGTACAAGAAGTACTTTGGTGTAGTAATGAAAAGCACATTGAATTTGGAATCCAAAGACCAAGGCTTGAAAGGCTAGATAAGTATTTAACCCAAATCTCATTTTTCTTCTCTATAAAATATAGATAATATTTGCACTACCAACCTCACAGAGTAATTATAAGTATCAAAGAAGATAACCAATAGAAAGGGCTTTATAAATCATAAAGGGCTATATAAATGTCAACAGTTTTTATTAACTGCTTTCACTATACCAGACAAGCAAAATAGACTACTCAATATTATTTCACAGATTAAAAACATAAAAATTGCGTTGTGATTCTGTGGCAAATAAAAGAAATAGCTAAAGCCATTCCAGGCTTTATCAATTACCCTAAAACTGGACTGAAGAACATCTTAACTTGTTTCAGTAACATCTACTATGATTTCTACTACCCTTCACACAACTCTAATGAGAATTTCAAAGTTATCTCATTCTCATCTGAAAATAAGATCTCCAATTCCTTACAATCAAAAATATCACCCAACTGTAGGATTCAAAGAGGTGGAAATGATAGTCTTGGGGAATTTGTTTAAAACCAAAGTTAACTCAATCCAAACTTTTCTTAAGCACCAGCCTGTGTTCAGGGCACTGTCTAGGGATACTAAGATAAAATCAAGTTCATCCCTGTTCTTAGGGTGCTTACTGTAATGTCTGCCTTGTTGAAAACTCTTGATTACTTCTTCTAAAGCCCAAATCTTCAAACTATAAATTAGCAAACCTTCCACAAACAAATAAAAAAAAAGTGGCACAAGGGAAAGAAAGGTTTGGGGTTTTTTTTAAAGACCAAGGAAGGTCTATATCCTGAATGGACACACATGAGGACAGGGACAGTAATTATAGAGGATAGGCTATGTAGATCACAGATCCACTGAAAAATATATCAATAAAATAAACTCTCATGACAAAATATCATTTGGAATCTGTCACTATGAAGATATTTGGGGACTGACCCAGAAGGCCAAAACATCAATGTGAGGCAGGACAGAGGAAAATTACAGTCCTCTTTAAACATGTATCACATATATTTGTATGCGTATGGGGTAGTAAGGGAAGACTGGCACCTATGGGCCTCAATCCACCTTTAGTGTCCAACCAGTCACCCAACTCTCACGGGTGGCTCTAAGAAGCTATAGCATAAGCAGCAGCCGCCACGCCCCAGTAAACCCTCTTGGCAGAGGCTAACCCCTGTTGAGGGTAAGCAACAGGCTTCAAACCCATTGGTAAGTTAAGAGGATGTCTACTCCAAGCGTGTGAAGAGTCCAGCTCCAATTTGTTCCAGTGGCCACAAAGGCAGCTGAAGCAGGCCATGTGCCTAGTCTGATATCAAAGGCACCAAGGTAATCCACTGCATCCCAGGTCATCAACAGGCCTGACTTTTGTCTTACCACTGAACTTCAATGACTCTGGAAGAGATAGTGAGGCTGATGACTTTATGCAACTCTGCCTCACTTAAATCCAATTCACATCATGAAGGACAAACAATACGACAAAACAATTCATCGTGGCTACCTTATCTATCCATACAAATAACCACATGTAGCCATATAAAGGAAACAATTTTTCTGTTTTGTCTATGTAACCCCAAGCCTCATGTAGCATCCTCTGTGTACTGACTTCTTGGGTTTTAGACTACTGCCATAAACTTATTTATCTACTTTCTACCTAGTCCTGAGATTTGGTTACCTGTGAACTCCTGACTGACAGTTTCCCATTTGCTGTCTTGGATCACTGCACTATGATAACTTTCCTCAGCAGAGTTCTTTCTTCTCAGGTCCTGCCAATTATCCTCTAACCATCATCTCAATGAGCTTTGGCAGCTGGGATTCTGGGATTCTGGCAGCCTAAATTCTTCAACTGTAATTGATCTTTTCTTCCTGAAGTCAGTCATCTCTGTCTCACTATATCTATCTCGATGCCTCTGCCTCTGTCTGTCTGTGTCTCTCTCTCAGACACATACAACTACACTATTAATTATATTTGTTTGTTATTATACTAGACAGTAATCTCCTTAAATGCACAGACTGTTTGTTCATCATGATTGTGCCGGTCTGACCCTGGATCTCAAGAAACAAACACAGATATAACCACCTCTACTCTAACTAAAGGGTTTATGACTAGCACATAAACCAACAGTGGAAAACACGAACATGAACACACACACACACACACACACACACAAAAGATACAAGGAGATATGTTTTTCTGCCTCATGATCACTGTTGGGCCCCAGTCTTCTTCTGTTTCTATGAAATTTAAGCCATGCCCACAACCAAAACCAGAAAATGGGTTCTATTCACAGACCAATTCAAAGTAGAGTGGAATAGGTAGATTCTTTGTGGGGTTTTAAAGGCGGTAGACCAAAAAAAGCACCAAATAGCAACTATGTGAGTAGGTTAGTGAAGAATAAATGCAGAGGCTTGTCAAAGTCCTTCATTGTCAGAATCTGAACCCATTTTCCCATTTTTATGATCTCTTTGGGCTACAGACCTAGAAGTAGTATTGCTGGGTCAAAGGTCACAGTTTTATAACCCTTTGGGCAGAGTTCCAAATTGTTCTCCAGAATGGTTGGATCAGTTCACAACACCAACAATGCATTAATGATCCCATTTTCTCATATCTTCTCCAACATTTACTATTTTTCTGTTTTGTCATGTTAGACAATTTGAAAGGTGTGATGTGGTACCTCAGAGTTGTTTTGATTTGAATTTCTCTAATCAATAGTGATTTAAAGAATTTTTCCATATAACTATAAAAAGCTTTAATTTCTTCATCTGAAAACCACCTGTTCATATCTTTTGACCATTTATCAACTGGGGAATGACTTGTATTCTTATAAATTTAACTCATTTCTCTATATATTTTAGAAATGAGGCCTTTTTATCAGAGACACTGGCTGTAAAAATTGTTTCCCAGCTTCCTGCTTCCCTTCTAATCTCGGTTGAATTGGCTTTGTTCATGCAAAAACTTTTTAATTAAGGGGCAACTAGATGGCACAGTATATAGAGCACCGACCCTGGATTCAGGAGGACCTGAGTTCAAATCTGACCTCAGATACAAAACACTTACTAACTGTGTGACCCTGGGCAAGTCACTTAACCCCCCATTGCCTAGCCAAAAAAAAACTTTTTAATTTAATGTAATCAGAAATACCCATTTTGCATTTCATAATGTTCTCTATCTCTTGTTTGGTCACAAATTCTTCCATTCTCCACAGATCTGAAAGATAAACTATTCCTCACTCTCTTAATTTATTTATAGTATCACCCTTTATATCTAAATTGTGTACTGATTTTGACTTTATCTTGGTATACAGTGTAAGATGTTGGTCTATGCCTAGTTTCTGCCATACTATTTTTCAGTTTTCCTAGCAGTTTTTGTCAAATAATGAGTTCTTATCCCAGAAACTAGAGTCTTTGGATTTATCAAACAGTAGATTACTATACTTATTGACTACTGTGTCTTAAGTACCTAACCTATTCCACGGATCCACCATTCTATTTCTTAGCCAGTACCAAGTAGTTTTGATCATTGCTGCTTTATAATACAGTTTTGGGTCTAGTATGGCTAGGCCACCTTCCCTTGAATTTCTTTTCATTAATTCCCTGGCTATTCTGTACCTTTTGTTCTTCCAGATTAATTTCATTATTATTTTTTCTAGCTCTATGAAATAATTTTTTAGTGTATACCACTGCATATGGTGCAATATTTTAAGATAAGGCTGGAAAAGCAAAGTGGCGCCAGATTGTAAATGGCACTGAATACCAAGATAAGACATTAGAACCTTTCTCAGATTTCCAGGGAGCCACTGAAGAATCATGAATAAAGTGACATAACCAAATCTATAAAGATTAAGCTGGCATGGATATGGCAGAGCAGAGAGTGAAGGCAGGCTACATATTGCAGTAGTCCAGGAGGGTAAGGAAGGCCTGTTGCAATGGGAACAGAACCGATAGGAGGGATTCAAAAGACTTGAAAGGGGGGAAAATGACAGGCTATCAAGATAGGATTTGGCAGGTGAAGGAGGAGTCGAAGATAACCCCAAGTTTTGGAACATATTTACATAGGTAAATGTGCTGCTGATAGAAATTCTGAGAGAACTAGTACACACAGAATTTGAGGTGCCAATGCAATATTAGGTAGAGATGCTCACAGGTATTTGAAGATGTGAATGTGGAACTTCTGAGAAAACACTAGTGCTTCAAAAGAATGTGAGGTCACTGAGTACAACAAATTAAGCTAAGAAACACGAAAGGACCTAACAATTTTAGGTGAAAACACAATCACAATTACTAATTCTTGTATCACACTTAAGTGCATTAGAAGGTTAAAATGCATTTTTCCCTATAAAAGGTTAAAAATGATGAATGGGGGACAGCTAAGTGATGCAGTGGATAGAGCACCAGCCCTGGAGTCAGGAGAACCTGAGTTCAAATTCGGCCTCAGACACACAACACTCGCTAGGTGTGTGACTCTGGGCAAGTCACTTAACCCCAACTGCCTCACAAAAAAAAATAATAATAATAATAGATAAGTACTCAGGTTAGCTCACAAAAGCATATTACCTCACCTAAGCAGAGATGTGTTGATAAACATTTAACAACTGACTCTCTAGAAAGGAAAAAAAAAGTATGCAGGACACACTTTTAAGTTTAATCTACTTTTATTAAAATTTTCTGGGCAGCTTGGTGGCCCAGTGGATAGTTAGAGTGCCAGGCCTGGAGTCAGAAAGACTATAGTTCAAATCCAGCCCCAGTCACTTAGTAGCTGTGTGAGCTTGGGCAAGTCACTTAACCCTGTTTGCCTCAGTTTCCTCATCTGTAAAATGAACTGCAGAAGGAAATGGCAAACACTCCAGTATCTTTGCCAAAAAACCCCAAACAGGATCACATAGAGTTCGACATGACTCAATAACAACAACAAAAATATTTTCTTCATTATTTTCTTAAGTTCAGATAATCAACAAAACAATAAATCAAGCCCTGATCTGTACGGTTTGCCAATGTCCACAGTGTAAATGCCCACACTGAAAATTTAACAACTGTTCTAAGTTTGAGCTGGCTCCAGTAAACTCATACAAGTAACCCATACTGTAGTCATAATGCAATATCAAACAGTAGAAAACTACCATTTATCACATGACTTTAAGTACAGTAATCTGGGTGAGCAATCAAGTAAACTGTGTAGTGACTGGGAGAATTGGATTGAGTGGGAACCATTAGTGCCCAGATCCAGAGACCTAACCTACCTAGAAAGGAGCACAACCATTTTGCCAAGAAGCTTCTTCTTGGCACCCTGGAATATATCTCATTTATTCCCTTCTCTACCCCATCACACCTCATCCAAAATTCCTGCAAGAAATTTTACTCAACCCACAGTACTATGATAATATTGTGGCTTCATACTATTTAGGGACAGTTCAGGATTTTTTTTTTCATGTGTAAAAAGGTATGAGAGCATTTCTGTTTACTGGCTAGGATGAATCTGACTATGGCAAAGCAGAGCAGATGAGTTTGTTGCTGAATGGAATCGACTCCATTCCAAGGCTAAGTTATTAAGCATAAGGCTCTGTGCTAGTCTTGGGATTTCCTCCCAAAAATCCTCGATAGGCATTAGTAAAATAATCATGTTGATCTCACCATACCCTCTCCACCCAATACAATGTATTGCTTTACTCCTCTGTTTCAACAGTGTGGTCCCAGACATCAGAGTAGACTTGAATGAAACAAGTATCATCTGCTATTGCCGCTGTTCAGTCCTTTCTGACTCTTCTTGACCTCATGGACCACACTGTCCATGAGTTTTTCATGGCAAAGATGCTAAAGTGGTTTGTCTGAGACCAGATTTGAACTCAGGAAGCTAAGTCTTTCTGATTCCAGGCCTGGCACTCTATCCCCTACCTGCCCCTGAGAAAGGGGAACCTAGGAGCACCTGAGAAAGGCCTTAATTAATAATGCTATCATTGTCTTTTTAACAGCTCACATCTATATTCCCATTTAAGGTTTACAAAACATTTTATATATACATTGTCTCAAGGATACTGCAAAATAATATGTGATAAATACATAAAAAGTGTGCCAATGAAATATTCGCAAGGCAATATTCTTTTTTAAAGAAAAAGAAATCAGAAGAGGAAGGGATTGGAAGATGATAATAATAATAAAAATAATAATAGCACCTATCATCTGCCAGGCACTGTGCTAAGCACTTCACATATTATCTCATTTGATCCTCATAACCCTGTGAGGGAGGTGCTGTTATCTCCATTTTACACATGAGAAAACTGAGGCAGAGGTTAAGGAAACCCAGAGTCACATGACTAGTTAGAGGCTTAGGTCAGATTTAAACTCGGGTCAGTGGAGAAAGGACATTAAATGATTCAGTGAGAAGTCAAGCAGAAAAAAGAGAATAGGATAAAGGACCCAGGTTGAGACATTAACTTTAGTAAGATGCAGGCTCACCTCATCCTTTGTTATCAGAGAGAGGCCTCAGATGATTGGTGAAGGTAAGACTCAAGGACTGCTAAACTAGAAGGGACCTCACAGATCACCTTTGTAGCCCTCTTTCAAAATGGTCCAGAGATCAAAGGTCAGAGTTAATGGCACGGCTGTCTGTCCAATAGGTAAAACAAGATAAAACAGAAGGACAGCAAGAAAGTAGGGTGCTTTAATAGCTTTCCTTGAAACATGGGGGCCACACACCCCCAAAAATGCATCCCTTTACAGCATAAGGCTTGCTAGTACAATAAGCCTAGATGCTACCAGAGGTCTCTCTGGTCAAAAGAATAAAAAGGCAAAGGGAGCGAGGGGAGGAGAACACAGAAAGAAGGAACTGAGAAGACATCAAAGTGAAATTGCACGAAGGATTCTCTGACTGTGACTTCACCAATTTGGAGTATTTGGAATACTTGAAGTCATTTGGGGTGACCGATTTCTTAAAAACATTTTCCTACGACCTCCAAGGGTTAAACCAGCTGGCCAACCCAGGCTGGAATATCTAATTTTAAAATCCTGAGGTTAAACAGTGCACAAAAAGTCCACGCTGAATTTTCTATGGCCACTAAGTGCTAGTTAGCAAATCACTGCTCTGGGGTACCCTTGAAGGTACCAGAGATCTCCAAATTCAGTCTCTAAAGGGAAATGATTAACTTTTAAACCACTCCCCAGCACACCCATTTTCAGTACCCTGGATTGATAACTAGCTCACTGAGCATCTGGCCCAGAAGGAGTTCTACCTGGTTTCAAATCCCACCTCTGAGGTGGTGAGTCTGAGCAGGTCATCTGGGCCTTAATCTTCTAATCTGTATAGTGAAGGGAGTGGACAAGACAGCTTCTGAGGCCCCTTCCAGCTTTAAATCTACGAGCTTGGAACTCCAGCCTTAAATCAAGATCTTGGACTCAGGTCAAAATAAATGTTTTTCAATATTGGGGGAGGGGAACGAGGAGAAAAGCCTTTTAAAAAATTACAAAGGCTACTTGAAGATGAAGCTTTTCAATCAGCACAGGTATTCTCCAAATTTGAGGGATGGGCTAAAAGCTATTTCCCAAGAGATCAGTGGTCAAGGATGTGAAGTCCATAAGCAAGCTGTGATAAGTTCTCAATCTACTAGTATTACCTTCCCCCTGCCACTTGGGTCAGGCTACTTTTTTTCCTATGAAGAGCTGTCCCTGGGTCTTGAAGGACCCAATGGATTGGCCTGGGTCTTGACTGATTAAGGCTTAAGCCCCACATCCCTAGATGAAGCTTCTTGGTAGCCTCTGGCCAGAATGATGTGGCTTCCTACTTACCAGTGGACATAAAAAGGCCTCACCTAGCGGAATTCCAGAGGCTGAAGGAATCACCACACCCTGCCTTTCAGACCAGATTGGCAGAAGTCATCAACTTCTTTTTGTTAACCATTAAATGACCTAGTAAAATCTCATTTCATACTAACACAGGAACAATTTCGTCAGGCCTGCCCCTTACACAAGGAGGTGAAAAAAATTTTCCAAATCATTAGAGAAATTCAAACTTTAAAAAAATAAACTCAAAGGTATCACCTATCAAATTGAAAAAGGCTGTAAGAAGAAAAAATTGTCAAAATTTTGAAAAGGAAAATAGGCACACTGGAAATCTGCTCTTCCATTCTGGAAACCAGTTTGGAATTAATCCAAGAAAAGTCACTACACTGCTCATACCCTCTGATCCCTCAATTCCAGCATTGGGGTTAAACCCCAAAAAGATTACTGACAGGTCCCAAATATATACATAGCAACATTCATATATATAACTATATATATGCACATACATATGTGTATATATATATACATATTAGTTAAAAACTGGAATAAAGGTAAAAAATAGCAAAGATTGAGGAACAATTGAATAAACCACAATACATGAATGTAATGAAGTGATTACAAAGTAAAAAACAAAACTCATTCATAAACCACAAAAAAATTTTTTTAAAAAAAAGAGTACTGTAAACTGACCATCAACTCAAATGGGGCTTGAAGGGGGATGACAGCTTGGCTGCTTTCTACCTTATGAAGAAATGGTCTCCTAAATTATTAGGGTTCTTCCTGAATTTCCAGAATAATATGAAACTATGTTCCTCTCCCCATTGTCTTAAATCTCAACAAGCATCCCTAATCAAGCTAATTTTGAAAGGAACTCTCCACCTTCTCTCCCAAAATCTTTCTCCAAGCTTAGTTTTGGATTTTAATATTTAGAAAGTTTTTGAGACGGGGAAGAGGGTGGGTAAACTTATATCCATGATCTTTTCAATAAAATAGAAGGAGTAGTCATTTGCTAAAAGCTCAAGTGAGTAGAAATGAGAGTTTGAGGAGAGTGTCAGAGTTCTGGAATAATTAGTATGGTGAATATGGTAATGAGACAATAAGAGGAATAAAAGGATTAGAGTGAAGCAGTTAGGTACAGCTGAAGTCATAAGATCATATGTTATATCTAGAAGAGACCTTAGAGGTCATCTAGTCTTTTTTTTTACTTCATTTTACTGGTGAGGAAACTAAAGAGAGAAGTTAAGTTACCTTTGTCTTTGCACAAAGTCACAAAGATGACAAGTGACAAAGCCAAGAATCAAATCTAGGCCCCCTGACTTGTCAGGATCCCCATGCCAAGACCACTTCTCTCTTTTTACTATTAGGAGACATGATGTTTTCCAGAGCTAAGGCCCAGCAAGCAAGCCGTGCCCTGAGCTTGTTCACGCTTTGGATGAACTCAGGGCAACAAAATTCCAAAATTGTTTCACACCAGCACCTGGTGGTCCCTGAGCTCAGTCAAGAACCTGTAAAACCCATGTTCCGTTCATGAAGCCCTGCTATGAATCAAACTTGTCTCACTGTTGATGTTACCTCTCATTGTCAGGGCTACAGCTCAATGTGTAACCATCACTATATGCATTGAGGTTTGCCCACACTAAAGCAGGTCTCATCCTAGAGGAGGCCCAGCACGTATCTAGTTTCCCTCCTCCAGCGGAATAAAGAAATTTTTTGCTTATAATCGATATTGGCCCTATTTTTTAATGTTGTTTTTATATTATTTTATTTCATAGAGTTAACTGTGGTTGTAATGATCTATGTGAGCTCTGATAATTTTCAGAGTTAACTGTGGTTGTGATAGCCTGTGTGGGCTCTTTGGCAATTTTAGAGTTAATAGCAGTGCATAACCTCTGTGACTTTTTGGTCATTTGTTTTCAGATTTGACAGACTCCAAATCAAGTGCTCTTTCCATTCTTGCAATCTACCTCCTAAGTAACACATACTTGTTGTGGACCAGAATATTTCTAGAGTGCTTAGCAGTTTGGGTCTAGAAGTCTAGAGTTATCCAGGGATGGATCAACAAAAACACCAAGAGGGAAAGGGATTTAAAGGAGGAAGAATAACTCTGAATTGGTTGTTCACTGGGCCATACCTAAGACCTCATCATTCCTCAGAACTGCTCTACCTCCTGTCCTCACAGTCTCATGTCCTCCCATCCTCAAACCTCTTCATCTTCATCATGACCTCTGGTCTCTTAATGACTTTACTTTTTCCACATGCCCCTTATCCCCATTCCAGCCTCACACTCACGCTACTTGGCTGAAGGTAGACAAGGGGTTGATATATAGATTATAACAGATAAAAGGAAATTATTTCTTTTTTTTTGTTTTGGTTTTGTTTTTTTGTTAGGCAATGGGGTTAAGTGACTTGCCCAGGGTCACACAGCTAGTAAGTGTATGTGTCTGAGGCTAGATTTGAACTCAGGTCCTCCTGAATCCAGGGCTGGTGCTCTATCCACTGCACCACCGAGCTGCCCCAAAAGGAAATTATTTCTGCAGATTAATTCTTCTCATATTGGCCAGAATCTTTCATTTGACAATCTGACCTACTGTATCACTATCTGATTAGTATAGGGTAAAAAAAACAAAAACAAAAACATAAAATATGATCCTGGCATTCAAGGAACCAAAATCAAAGGCCAGAAGAGAAAATGCAAACCCCCTCTGAGCTTATGTCCAGATTAAGTCCTTTCAAATCAATTCGACAAGAATATATTAAGCAGCTACTATGTGCTAGGCACTGTAAGGTGCTACAGATAAGAGACCAAAAAATGAGATAATCTTTGCTTTGAAAGGACTGGGGAAAACATGAATATATAAATGCCACTGACAGAAGTTAGAAAGAAGGTACCACCATTTGTGCACTCACCTATACAACCCAAGTCACCTACAAGTCTTTTGTCCCTCATCCCCTACATCCAATCTGTTGGCAAGACTTGCCCCCTCACCCCAAAACACACACACACACACATACACACACACACCTATTAAAGCTTAAAACTGCCCTAAGACTTTTGGAATTCTCTATACTCATAATAGCTTGTCAGTGTATGTATTGTCCCCCGCCTCAACAGAATGTAAACTATGAATGCAATTATTTTTCATCCTTGTCTTTGTATCCCATTGCACATGGCACATGGTAGGAACAATAAATGTGTTTAATTGAATTGAATAAATACAAGATAGAGGCAAAGAGGTGAAGAAAGCACTAAAAAAGTAGAGAGAATCAGGAAAGGCCTTATGTAAAAGGGGGCATTTGAGATAGGCCTTTACTAGAGATTTCAAGAGACAAAAAAGTGAGAACGTTCCAAGTACAGAGAGGGAAGATGGATTGTACTGTATAGAGAACAAACAGCACATGGATCAGCTTAGCTGGACACAGAATGAGGGGGAGTAATGTGAAATTAGGGTAGAAAGGGAATTTAGAGCCCAACTGTACAAGCGCTTTAAATACCAAACAGAGCTAAGGGTGTGTTATTCTAAAGGCAACTAAAGACACTGAAACCTCTTCAACAAAGATGGATTGGTGAAGGGAGAGTCTTGGATGAGGTGACCAATTAGGAGCCTAGTTAGCATGTATATGGTGCTTTAAGGTTTGCTAAGCACTTTACAAATCTCATTAGATTCTCCCAACAATCCTGTAAGATAGGTACTATTATCATCCCCATTTTACAAATGAGAACTAAGGCAGACAGAGGTTGCAACTCACTCTGGGTCACATAGCTAGTAAGTATCAGAGGCCGCATTTGAACTCAGGTCTTCCTGACTCCAGGCCTAGCACTCTATCCATTGTGCTATTGCAACAATCCAGGCAGAAAGTGAAGAAGGTTAGTAGCTAGGTTAGTAGCCAGGTGGGTGAAAGGATGTGGGCAAATGTAAACAAGACATGTCATGGAGATAGAACTAGAAACACTTAGTAATTGACTGTATGTGGGGGTGATTGGGAATGACTCAGAGGTTGGAAATACTGGTGATGGGAGATGAAAATAGAAGGATATGGAAGCCTCAAAAACAGGAAATTTGGGAACAAGAATGGGTTTCATGGGAAAGATAACAAGTTCCGTTCTAGATGTCTTGAGTTTGAAATCTCTACTGCACATCCAGGTGATGTTCAGCAGGCAGTAGCAAATTCAGGACAGGAGTTCAAATGAAAAATGAAGGATGAATTTAAGAAGCATCTTCAGAAAGAATCTGAGAGGCATTGTGGCATAGTGAATAGAGAGCTGGCCTCTAAGTAGTACAGTGGGTAAGAGACCCAAGGGAGAATTGGATTCAAGTCCTACTTCTTAAGTCTCTTAAGTAACTTAACCTCTTTAGAGCTCTAAAGTTGTGAAGAAGGTGTGCTGGAGTTTCCTATACCAATGAAATTAAAGGTCCAGACCCTATCCATATCCCTAACCCACAAAGAGATGATTACTGAAATCCTGAGAGTTCAAGTCCAGCCTCATACCCTTACTAGTTGTGTTACCCTGAGTAAGTCACCTAACCTCTATCCCCCTCAGTTTCCTCAACTGTAAAATGAGGATAATAGCACCTACCTCCCAGGGTTGTTATGAGAATCAAATAAGGTATTTGTAAAGTGCTTTGTAATCCTTAAAGCCCTACATAAATGTTAGAAGTATAAAAAGAGCCTAGAGTATGCCCATACTTAGCTGGAAAGAAGATGATGATTCAGCAATGGAAACTGACATTTAACCCACCACGTTCCCCATCTGTTATTATTTTCATACATATTGTAACTTTGGTCACAATATATATGCAACTTCTGTGATTGCTAACCAAGTAGTTTTATACTACCCCTGTTATTGCTAACCAAAAATTATGTGTAATGATACACTAATGGTTTTGGCATTTTTATTGCTTAAAGCAATGAGTCACTACTAGTGTTTTTTCCATAAATTCATTACAATGACTACTTATCTGTAGCAGACATCATATGTGTTAAAGCTTCTGGTATACCACAAAAGTATGTTCTTTATCACTATGTCAAATTGAAAAATCAAGAATAAACTTCCAGGTTGGACTCACCTTAAATAGAAGATCCAAGATTCTGTATCAAGTAAACAGGAGACAAAATAATAATGGCTAAATAATTTACAACCAGGAAATACCACTAAGAAGACAGAAAACTGCCAGACGGCAAACCTATGTCTTCTGCCTCATTCTTCCCATGCTGGTGTTTGTGTCAGTAAGTAAGTTGGAAAGTTTCTTATATTCTAGACTTCATTCCAAGATAATATAAATACATTCCTCAGGAGTGAGTACAGGATCTGCCTGTCTTGCCAAGTTTTAAAACTAAGCTGTCTCCAATCCCATCATGCAAATTTTCTAACCAGACTGTAACCATAACTGAGAAACTACTAACAGAATTTTTATTAAAAACAAGAATGCTCTCAAACTTATGAAAACTCAGCAGCAATGGAAACATACAAATGAGGAAACTGAGGCTGACTGAAATAGAAACTTGGCCGCAAACTGACCCTATATGGTGCTACTCTACCCCGGAGCGGCGGTGAAGCCATAACGGATAACTCGGAAGACACTCCCCGCCCCAAGGTCGGGGGTCCCCGTCGTGTTGGCTACCACCGGTGTCCGTGAAAATCTTTAAGGTGGGCTGCTGGAATCTCAGATCGGATAAATGAAGGACAGCCCAGCCCAGCCCAGCCCAGTCCAGCCCAGGGGCGATACTTACAAACTTGGCTCTTTTCTCCCCGGGCTCCTCCGTGGGTGCGGGGCCCGGCGCGTGGCCCTTCCGCCGCTGTGGTTTGATGTCCCGGCCACCACGGGACGAGGACGAGGACGACGAGGACGAGGACGAGGACGAGGAGGGCGCCTCGGCGAGGCCGTGCGGCTGGTGGGGACGCCGCGACCGGCTCCTCTCCATCCTTCCCGGGCTCTGCCTGCGGAGCTAGAAAAGGCGGCGGAGGTGGCGGCGGCTCCGCCCGGAGCAGGGAGAGAAGGTGGGGCTGCTAACCACGCGCCGCGCTACGCCGCGGGGCACGACCAGAAGCCGGGGCACCGACCGACCCGATGTCGGCACAGCGAAACCCCGGATGCGGCCAAACCCAACCGTCACCGGCGCCGCCGCCACCGCAGTCCGAATACTCCCGCCACCGCCGCCCCGCCCCCGGCTCGGCCAATCCGGAGCCTCCCGGGACGTGACGCGCAGGAATTAAAGCCCGCCCTCTTTTCGCGGAACCTAAGTTTATTGGTCGGAGGTGTCAAACCGGGGGCTGAAAACTGACCGAGCGCTTGTGTGCTTTATAAATTTCGTTGGATTTTGTACTGCAGCTCTTCCTCCCCTCCTCAGGGACAGCTGTGACTCGATCCGCCCTGCACTTCAGTAGTCGGGTCTTATTGGCTAACTTTCCCCGCGGGCCTACCTGCTTTTTCCGAGCCGGGCTTCTCTTCCCCCGCGCGGTTCAGAGTCGCGATGGCTGCTGGGAAATGTAGTTCTAGCTCAATTTCTCCTGAAAATTACCCGAAAACTACAAGCTTTGGTTGTTCAGAAACTGCAGGTGCCTGTTGCGCCCTCTAACCCCCTCAACGTGTCAAAGGTCAACCAAAAGGTAAAAGGCTCTAGCTACTCTGATCAATACATTGATCCCTGATAACTGCAAAGAACTCATGATGAAAAATGTTATGCACCTCCAGAGAGAGAATGGATGGACTCTGAGTACAGATTGAAGCATATTTTTTCCTCTTTATTTCTCTTGGTTGTTTTTTTTTTTTTCAACATGGTTAATATGGAAATATTTTGCATGACTTCACATGTATAATGGACACTTCTTGCCTTCCCAATGGGTGGTGAAAAGGTTGGAGGGAGGAATAGAATTTGGAACTGAACATTTTAAAAATGAACGTTAGAGAAAAAAAAGTAGAAAAGATTATTGTATATCATAATGGCTAACGGGTGCATAACGCTAAAAAGTTTGCAAAGCGCTTTATATGTATCAGCTCACCAGATACTGCAGCTGTGCTGTATGTGCTATTATTATTCCCATTTTACAGATGAGGAAACTGAAGCTAAGAGAGATGATATGACTTGCCCTGCTATTACCATATCCATTTAACAAATGAGGAGACTGAGTCTGGGAAAAATTAAGTGACTCGAAGAACTAGTATACTAGAGGTCAAATTCGAATTCAAATCTTCCCAACCCCAACTCTAGCACTCTTTTATGGTGCCACATGGCCTATAGGGGTAGCTGTCAAGTCACTCAAAGTTTATTAAGGCCATGTTGCTTAGAGCTTGGTCTTTGCCTTGCTTGCTTGAAGATAAGGACAGATACAGAGGAGGCAGAAATCAGTTGACCAGAAACGAGTAGCAAATGATCATTATTGAAGCTTTTGATGAACCTAGGTTTCTGATGTGAAGGACAGTTGAGAAGAGGGTAAAAATTAGCACATTACTCTAGTTCAGCACCAGAAGATACATCCCATGAGAGAGGTAGAAAAACATAGAAAATGTAAAGCAACTTGCTTTATATTTTCAAGGGTGCTACATGTACACATTTAGATATGTATGCTAATGACAGTGAAATATAATACAATAATACTGAAGAAATATTTCATATTTCACAAGCTATTACCTTCATAGCTGAGGTCTGTGAAAGGAGAGCATAATGAGAGACTGGTTATTACCATTTGCATATATCATAGTAGATATATCTCAACCAGTAAAACTATTCCATTAGGTGTTCCCTAATACCATGTAACACTGTTCACCAAAGTTATGCTTTGTCTCTCCTTCTCTGCAGAAATACCCAAAGAAAGACAGCTTAGATTAATTCTCCTTTATTCAATCACCTTCAGACCACTAGTCAGGATCCAAAAAGATATGGAAGCAAACAATATTGAATTATACATTAAGAACTAGGGGAAAAAATAGTAACCCCACTGGAAACTACCATAAGGATGATATCGGGGGGGGGAGGGAGACATATCTACACAAAAATATTTCATAAGCATTATTCCAGAAAGCAAAAATCTGGAAACAATTCATGTGCCCATCTGGGAAATGATTAAATGAATTGAAGACTATGTTGGTCCTAAAGATAGCTAGGCCACACAGTAGATACAGCTCTAGATCTGGAGTTAGGAAAACCTGAGTTCAAATTTTACCTCAGATGTTTACTAGCTGTATGGCCCTGGCAATCCCTCTGTTAGCCTCAGTTTCCTCAACTATAAAATGGAGATAATAATGGCATATATGTTGCAAAGTTGCCCTTAGTATATGTTATATAAATGCTCATTCCCTTCCCTCTTTCTCCTCCCCCAACTTGGTATGTCTCTCCTCACAAAATTACCTCATGTATTTTATCTGTACTTATATATATTTATAAGAGGGAAAAACTAGAAACTTATAGAAAGGCAAATGATGCTTTATTGTCAGGAAAAACTTCTTTATAACTAGAGGAATCAGAAGAACTCAAAATTGCTTGTGGAGATGCCCATCAATTGGGGAATAGTTGAACAAGTTGTTGTATATGATTGTGATAGAATACTACTGTGCTATAAGAAATTATGAGCTCAATGATCTTCAAAAAACATGGATAGACATGGATGAAATAATGGAAAGTGAAATGAACAGAATCAACAGAACATTGTATACAGTAACAGGAATATTGTTTTAAGAACAACTTTGAGCAAATAAGCAATTTTGACTATTATAGACACCCAAATTAACTGCAAAGGACATGCATCCAGAGAAAGAACTGATAAATAGAAGTATTATAGAATGATTTTACATATATATATATATATATACACATACACATATATACATATATATATATACATATACACATTTGTGACTAGTGGTAGCCTTCTCTAGGGCAGCAGGGAAGGGAGGGAAGGAAAAAAGGGAAAAAAAGAAATGTACATGATAACTTTATTATATATTTAGAAAGGAATAGCAAGCTGTACATAATGGATTTGCAGTTTCATGTGCAATCATCTTTTTATTATCCTTTGTTATGGAAATGCTTGTATTATTCCATAAATTAAAAATTAAATAAAAATTTACAAAAGAAAAAGATAAATAATTGTTTATTGATCCACTAAAAATAATTAGAGGAAAAGGCTGCCTCAAAATTGAGTCAATTTCCCATCAGTTAAGGTCTTCAAAGGATGGATGTTGTAGTGGAGATTGCTGTTCAGATACAAGTTATACTCACTCAGCTCTAAGGTCCTTTCCAACTCTGAGATGATCCTGTAGGTTTCAAATCCCTGGCCAATGGACACACTAAGTTAGTCCCACTCACACAGAAGTGGATCTAGAAGTGGATCTTCCCATCCAAAAGACCTGAAAATGACTTAGTCTTTTGTATTTGTCAGGGGGTGTCCTGGAGACACTTTGGAGAGCAATTGTTAAATTTTTAGTGTGAGCATTCATACCTCTAAAATCAGCAACTGCTACAGATAGGCTTGATTATGTTTTCTTGATCATGTAGACTTGAGAAAATGATGTAAAACATGTTAATAATGCAGATTAAACTTAAAAGTGTGTCCTGTGTACATTTTTTTTCTCAGAGAGCAATTGCAAAACATTTACTAGTATACCCCGGCCTGTGGATAACAGAGAAGAAGAAACAAGCAAACAAAATATAAAAACTGTGATGCCTATTTAATTATGAAGCATTCATGCCTAGCAAACCCCCTGGACTATGGATACATCTCCTCACACACACTCCCATTCTTACCCCCACCTTTCCCTCCACACCCTTATCCCTAAAACTCACCCTCACAGTTCAGAGCCCCCAGAGGATTTCTATTCCAGGTTCAATGTAGTCTGTGAGTTCATGTTTCTAAAACTAAAGCTCACCAGCCCCAACCTATACATTTACCTTTAGTAGCTAGAGAACACAATTAGCACCAAGAAAAGACATTTACTAACATGTTACTGTAAGTATAGTGACTACAAAATATTTCTCCAATAAATATGGAGCATACTCTCCTACAAATTCAGAATCAGTGAGAAAAGTGAGCACATTCATAGGGTTCACTAGTAAAGGCACATACTTAGGGAAATACATGTGGCCAAGGTAACTTATACCTCTATGCTTCAAGACCCTAATGTTCTTTTTCTCTGGGAATAGCATTTGTTCATTATGTTACTCCACTGGGTTCTTCTAGCCTCCTACCTGATGTCTCCTATTGGACCAGTACTTCCACAGCAAGACACATTGACTGATGAAGGGAAGAGAAAGAAATCTTCCCAGTAAAAGTCAAGAAAGAGCCAACTCACTTTTCAGAGCTGGATTCTTCTTCCATAGCTAAAGCTCACGCTCCTCAAAGCTGCCCCCTGGCTCAAGTGACACTCTAGGCAGCGGCTCTCAAACTTTTTTTGGCTCAGAACCCACCCTTCTTAAACACCGAGAGCCCCCAAGGAGCTGTTTTTATGTAGGTTGTATCTATTGATATTCACTATAATAGAAATTACCTTGGTATTATTATGAAAATTATTATGAAAAGCAAGAAAGGGTTTCAGAGATTTCCCCAGGGATCCCTAGACCACACTTTGAGGAATACTGTCCTGAGGGTATGTCTTAATGTTTTCTTTGTTGGTTTGTTTTAAATTTAGGAGGTAATAGGGGTTAAGTGACATGCCTAGCTAACTAGTTAGTGTCTGAAGCCGGATTTGAACTCAGGTCCTCCCGGTTGCAGGGCCGGTGCTCTACCCACTGTCACCTCATTGTCGAAAACCAACTTTAAAAAGGAATAAAATAATATAGTTTTCCACCAAGATAATATAACATTTCTGGCTCTACTACAAAAGAATAGGCAGCACAGTGAATGGAGCACTAGGCTTGAAGTCATAAAGATTTGAATTCAAATTTGACCTCAGGCACTTACTAGCTGTGTGACCCTGGGCAAGTCATTTAATCTCCTACTTCAGTTTACTCAACTGTAAGAAGGATATAATATTAGCACCTATTTTCCAAGTTTATTGTAATGACCAAATATGATAATATTTGTAACGTGCTTAGCATAGTATTTTAGCACATAGGAGGAACCTAATAAATGCTTGTTCCCTTCCCCCTCAAAAAAATATTTTTTCTTATCACATTTTAGGTTTAGGGTAGATAGGTGGCACAGTGGATAGTGTCAGGCTTGAAGTCAGGAAGACTCATTTTCCTGAGTTCAATAGCAATGTGGCCCTGGGCAAGTCACTTAACCCTATTTGCCTCAGTTCCTCATGTAAAATGACCTGAAGAAGAAAATGGCAAACCATTCCAATCTCTTTACCAGGAAAACCCCAAATGGAGTCATGAAGGGTCAGACATGACTGAAATGACTGAACAACAAGAATTTGTTTGAGTTCATTCAACCTCCATTCACAGAGACCCCATGGAACCTCCTATGAACAATCAGAATTAATCAGATGACTTCCCAGTAATGCAAAAGACATTCATTTAAAATAGAAGGAAAGGCATACAACAAGAAATGAGAATCAAACAGCAGTCATTTTTATCTTCCCTTTCCAGGCTACAACTTCCCCAAATCCCAGGGAATTTAATTTCTAAGTACACTCTGCTATGATTCTTGTATCAGCTTTCAGGATAAGTCCGATAAACTAGTAGAAAGAGAAAACAGGCCTTCCACTCCCCTCTTGGTACTCCTCATGCTGCAACATCAGCACACCACAGCAAGCTGGCAGGAGGGCAAAAGGATTTTCTGCAAACTTCCCAATCAACGATTTAAACAACACTTCAGAATCTGAATGACACTGAATCTTAGTCCTGGATCTGCAGAGCCTTGAATTTAGCTTCTTAGAACAAGAACCCATGCTGGAAAGGTCTATAACTTTCACTTCCAGTTTGCTGTATTTGTGTTCATTTTCTTCCCAGATCTCTTCCTAACATACTGCTTCCCATATTCCATTTCTTTTCCAAGAGTTCACTCCCAGCTCCCATCAGACACACTATAAATGCTTCCATCCAAACACTGGAGAAGCAGCATCTTCTTTTGTTTTTGTGCTCTGAGCAATCTTGTGGGAAATTATTTCCCCAAACAGAATACCCACACATGCACACACACATGCACACACACACACACACTCTCTCTCACACACACACACTTCTGTTTCCTCAGCCAGAGTACCAGATAGCAGAAAGCAAATATTCATTACAAAACAAATGTTTGCCATGGAATTAAGCATATCCTCTTGCCACAATCACAAAACTGTGTGTTTAACAGGGTCAAGAAGATCTTGCTATCATAATGAAACATAGTAGTTAACTCTAAAGTGGGTGTGAAAAAGCATAATTATTTTGTGGAAGTGTGATTCTTCTTAAAATACATTTAAGCAGTTGGTGCTCTGATAAGTTTTCTCCAGGGTCTTTTCCTGTAAGTTCAGATAGAAATTCTTCATTGGGAATATAATTAGTACAACACTGTTTAATGCCATGCTTAATGGTTTCCCAGAATGTTTTGATTAGAAAATTAATCTGCCTATGTTTGCAGATGATAGAGCTGTTTAAAGGAGAACAGAGATCTTCCTATCAGTGTGAGCCTCTTAACTGTACTTCACTTGAGAGTGGTGGATTTCACTACCTGGTTCCATTCCCAAGTTTGAAATAGAAAGGGGAAAAGAATCAAGTAATTACAAGTATTGATGTAATTGTACATTTAATTTCTTCATGTTAAAGTGAATTACTGAAACCCAAATAAATTGGTAGAAATTATTTTGATAATGAAATAATTTTCCAGGCAAGAACAAACACTATCAATGGCATTCAAACAAAAAAGGAAACTCCATCAACCTGTGCAGTTTGGCACCCAGAGGGCAGAACCAGGAACAATGGAGAGAAGTCCAAAAGATGAAAATTTATACTTTAATATCATTAGATCTTTCTAAAAAATAGACATACAAAAATAGAATGAAAGACCCTGAGAAGCAAATGGTCTTCAAGCAAAGGGTGGAGATTATTTAGTGGTCATTATTTGGCAGGGAGGGGAGGGGGGTTGAATTAGGTAGTTATTAAGGTTAGTCTCTTCCAACTCTGAAATTCTGTGATTCTGTGAATTCACAGCTTCATCAGTTAATCAATAAGTATTTATTAAGTGTCTACTCTAGGCCAGGCAATGTGTTCAGTGTTCCAAATAGACAAAAGTTAAACAATCCCAGCTCTCAAGAAGCTTGTATTATTTATCTGGTGTAATATGTACTTACTTAAGTAATACACAGAATATCTACTAAGCACCTGGAGAGGTTCAGGAGTGAGTATAGGTGCTGGTTATGTCACTAGGTTACTATGAAACATCACTTAGCTAACTGTTACACTTAGTTGAAACCAATGGTTCTAATACAGGCGATACACATACCTCACTCCGCCCTGACCTCTTCCTTCTAGAAGTTAACTTTTTGAAGTGGGTAGGGAAGCTCTCAGTCACACCTGCAGAAATAGCAACTCTTATCCCCCTTCCCCCCTCCCCCACACGCCCACTTCCACACACACTGGTTCTAGCTGCTTCCCTTTATGTAAACAAGGAAGGAATTCAGGAGTATCTAGGCCTCAGATACTTGTGGTTTTCTTTTTTTTTTTTAATTAAAAATTTTTTCAATTATTAATATTTGTTTTTCCTCCCTTCTTTTCTTCCTTCCCTCTGGGGAGAAAAACAAAACAAAACAAAGCCCTAGTAACAAATAAGCATAATTAAGCAAAACAAATGTCCATATTGGCATTGTCCAGGACCGTGTGTCTCACTCTGCATATTACTCTATCACCTCTCTATCAGGTGGGGGGGGGGCATTCTTTATCACTGGTCAGTTTTGTACTTTATGCAAATCACTTTAGCAGCCATGTGGAAGGTGGATTGGCATATGGAGAGGATTGAATTATAAAGACCAATTGGAAGGCTATTGCAATAGTATACACAAAATTATTTCTAACAGCGTATTAGTATGTCTGTTGTCCCACTCCCCACCCCACTCCCACTGAATTTTACTGTTTTTAATTATTTTTACCAATTTAATGAGTGTAAGATATAACATCCATTGAGAGTTACTCAGGTAATTCCTCCACCAGTTCAGATCACTATCCTACGCAAGAGGCAGATAGATGGTACAGTGGATAAAGTGCTGGCTTAAAATCTGGCTTCAGACACTTAACTAGTTGTGTAACACTGGGTAAGTTACTAAACTCTAGGTAAGTTTTCTCAACTAGAAACTTTTTTTTAAAAAAGGACTTCTATGTTCAAAAATATTTATAGCACCTATTTTTTTTTTTGTAGTGGCAAAGTATTGGAAATTGAGAGGATGCCCATCAATTGGGAAATGACTGAACAAGTTGTGGCATATGCTTGTGATGGAATACTATTGTGCTATAATAAATGACTAGTGGAATGCTTTCAGAAAAACCTAGAAAAACTGATGCATGAACTGATTCAAAATGAAGTGAGTAGAACCAGGAGAACATTGTACACAGTAACTATATAGTATGATGATTAACTGTGAATGACTTAGCTACTCTCAGCAATACAATGATCTGAGAGAATTCCAAAAGACTCAGGATGAGAAATACTACCTACCTGCAAGAAAAGAACATAAGGAGTCTGAGTGCAGATTAAAGTATACTTTTTTACTTTATTTTTCTTGGTATTTTTACCAGGGAGGGGGGTTCTGTGTTTTCTTTCACAACATTGTTAATATAGAAGTATATTTCACATGACTGCACATGTATAACATATTAACTTGCTTGCTTTCTCAATGAAGGGTAAGGAAGGGAGGATGGGAGAGAATCTGGGACTCAAAATTTAAATTAAAAACATTTTAAAACTGTTTTTACATGTAATTGGGAAAAAAGATAAAAAAAGAAAATCAGAATAATCTTTACGTATATATAGACAATATTTAAAAATTCACCAACAGAAGCTCAGAAATTATGTCAAAAAATTACTTCGGTACTGCAAAATTTATGGGCCTACTAACTTGAATTCTTAGCAGGCAGGTCTTTTACCACCCCCTCACTTATCTGGGGTTTCAATTACCTGTTAGCCATTTTTGTTCTCTGCTTCTCTGTCTAAAGATAATTCTCCCAGATAGAGGAAACAGATCAAGAGAAAACCTGTCTAGAGAGAGACAGTCACGCAAACTAGAGATTTCTAAAAAGCTTTTGCTCAGAAAACTACTTATCAAACCTCTCAATCCAAGTGACTCATATATGCTTTAATTCATCTTGGAAGAGAACATTGGCACTGTAGAAATAGAACTTCCTCCCTGCAGACAATATTCCTATCACCATTAGAGATGAAATTTGAGATAAAAGTCAAAGCAGTGTATTTATATTATCTCCTTTTCCAATTTCACATCCCTCTCAGTTAGCAGATGTGGCAACAGAAAAGAAAGAAACAACACATGAAAACCTTGGGAAAAAGTGGGCAGCTCATTTCTCATAGTGGAATTTAATAGAACTGTATTGAATGTCTTAGAGGCTCTGACAAGGCGAAGACTAGGAATAGGCCAAGTAGGCATCCACCTAGGTCACAACAGGTCAGAGGGGGAGGAATATTAAGGATGTGCCTCTAATAAGTGCTTATTGGCAGTAATTCAACTCACATGTTGCTTTAAATTTCAATCAGTTCAATAAACATTTATTAATTATCTCCTACATAGGCAAGATAGCCGTGGGGGAGGGGAAGAAAAATAACTATTAACATGTTTTGAAGCTTTAAAAGGTATACAGTGGGTTGCCCATGTATGATAATGAAAATATCTTTAGGTTTGTAAGCACTAATTTATAATCATTGATTTCATTCGACAATCCTCCTTTCCACCCCCACCCTCCTTCTTGCATAGAGTTGAAACATCCTGCTCAATTCTTTAACCATGATGGCAAAGCTTTTATCAGGAATACTGGCAGCAGGTAGTAATGAGATCTACCAAGTTGTCTGTCTTATTTTAAAAGACTGTCTTCTTTCAGAGACCTCACAGGTCTGTCTTTAGGTTTCTAAATGTCTTAGAGCAGCCTGCTACCCTGAAAGGAAAACTCATTTATCTACATATTACTTAGTCTAATAGACTAAGGATACTATCCTGTCACAATTGCATCAGAACTTGGTATAGTTCCTTTTAATGGTGTCAAGAATGGGTGATACCTTGTTACTATGGCTTTTAAACACAATGCCTTGTGTGACTTGTATGAGATCCGAACCTATGGATTAGATTTTAAAAACTGTTGCAATGCATTTGATGACACAAATATCACGTTTTAACATTTTTTCTTATCAAACCAATAAATGCATCTGAATTTCACAGATGATTCATTGTCCTTAATAAGGATGTTGGCCACGCTTGAGGGCCTTTCTGACGCTAGCCAGCTATGTTTACAGCTGCATGACCCTATGAAAGGACAGTCATTTAATGTTCACAGCTGAGTTAATGAACTGTATTTCATATTTGTCACATTTTCTTCTGCAAAATAATAGGCTTTCCAAAAGCCACTCACCTGAGACTCCTTTATATGCCATCATTGTTCTCTCCCACTTTATATTTTCAAGAGAATTCTGAACACTCAATCTCTAGACATTTTCTTTCATAGTTAGATCTTGCTATTTAAGATCTACATGACCACAAAAGTCTAATCATTTCTCAGCCCACTGGGACTGACCATAGATATAATGAAAGGTTACCTTTGTTTTATAAGGCATAGATATATGTTGTTTCTCAAAAGAAAACAGTTTCTCTTAAAATAACTAAAGATCACTGGGGCTGCAGCTACAGAAGACTACTTATGCAGCTACTTGGTAAATTCAGTCAAATAGCCCCATTCAATCAAACTTGGTAAAACACAAATATACAATTATAACAATAAGGCAACACAGTGTAGGTGGTAGAGAGCTAGTCTCAGAGATATATATTAGTTGCATGACCCTGGACAAATCATAATCTCTCAGTGTTCCCCAGGGAGCTCTCTAAACCTATGTATAGCAAAGCAGGTACCAATCTGCATTGGTAGAAGGAATTCCCTTAAGGAGAATTTTTATCCCAGTGAAATCATAGAACTGGTTCAAATTAATAACAGTAAGTTAATCAGTTGCTGGATTGAAGGTCCAGTTCAGTTTAATACAACAACAGTTCTTGCTACTTTTTTTTCCTCTAAGTTAGTTGATTAGTCATAGTAAGGTACCACCTTATAAATGAAACCAATGCATAGGTTTTTTTTTTCATATTTTAGTAACTAAGCCTCCTTGAATAGGGTCTAAACATTTATTAACCATAAAATCAACAATGGGATGGAAGCAGTATTACTGGTTTTTATTGGGAGAGATAGGCTGAAGGGGTACAGAGCCTCAGGGTGAGTTTCCATATCACTATAAATGGTCCCAAGCACTGATTGTCCAAAGCTGTTGTATGTTTTAAAAATTTTTTTATTGGGAACTCAATAATTGTCAACAAACAGAAAAATTTCAATATACAAAAACGATCAGAGGACCATACATCTAGAACCAGAAAGTAGCTCAAAGGCCATTTCATCCAACTCTCTCATTTCATAAGATAAAGAAACTGAGTCAAAGGATGTCAAATGACTTGCCCAATGTCACATAGACAGTGATATCAGAGGCGGGATTTGAACCTGGGTTCTATGACTCCAGAGCCTTTCTACAGACTTGTATGAGAAACTATAAGCTTTTGTCATATAAGTTTTTTTTTAAAGAAACATATGTAACAAAATTGCGTAATTTGTATATGTCTCCTTCTGAACTTCTCTTTGTTTTCTTTCGTGCATTAAAAAATTGCTTTATTTGTTGGGGTTTTTTTTTTGGAGGGGTGGGGGACTTCTATTATTACCTACTATACCTTGCATTCACCCCACTCGCACCCATAGAAACCCTCTCTTGCAACTAATATGCGTGGCCAAACAAAACAAATTAGTAGCACATAGGCCATGTTTGAGAGTGCATAGCTCATCCTGTACTTCTAGTGTTGGTTCTGCCTTGGGCAGGGTGCCACACTAGTGGCATGAGATGTGGTTAAGCACAGGAAAGTAAGACAGGCCAAAAGAGTTATCTTGATAGCCAGGGCTTGGAAAAAATTATAGTGCCAAAACCCATTCAACTCAGTAACATCTGCCTTTGATTCTTTTCAGAGATCTAGGAATGACCTTGGAGTTCATCTAGCTTAACATTTATTGAACTGAGGACTAGAGAAAATAAATGACTTGTCTAAGGTCACATAAGTAGTGACAGAGACTGTTTTTTGATGCTAAATCCAGAGCTCTTTCTACCACACTGTATTGTCTCTATTCTATTTCTCTTTCTTTGTAATGAGCTATGCCTTTATACACATGTGTATATGTATTTATATACATACATATATATTTTATTCTGAACTTAAATGCCAAAAAAACCTTCAGAGTAGCTTCTTTTTTCTAGCTGACTACCTCATCTCCTTCCTTCCCTTCCTCCCTCTCCCCCAATGGAGACTGCAACAGATATTTATTCTTATTCTCTCCTCTGCCAGTTCCTGTTTGACTTGTGGAGTAGGCTGAGCTAATCACTTGGGGGAAAGATCCTCCACTGTGCAAAAATTTCTCTCCTACCGTTTTCAGTTCCATCAATTAGAGAATCCTATAAGATTAAGGGGGGGGGAATACAGGGTGGGGGGAGCAAGAGGGGAGGTGAGATAGATGTGGATTTGGTTGCTATATCCCAGTACAGTTTTGTTTGCTTTCTTCTTTAGTCAAGCTAAGATGCTCCAAGGAAGTGGAAATTTTGAAGGGGTTGGAAAATGGGAAGGGCACTGGATTGATTCTAGAGAAAGAAGAACTTCAAGGAAAATTTATGGCTGGGTGGTGGTTCTGGAATAGTTGATATGAGACCCTGGATGGCCTCCTGTGGATTTGGGAATAAAATAGGAGATGGACCAAAGAGAAAGGGGAAATGGAGCCACAACAGCGTTTTCTAGGATAGGTAAGTAAGCATTACTAAAAAGATCATGAAGTGGGCACATACAACACTGCTCCTAGGGAAGCTTCTGCAGTCAGGTGCAGAGACACCAGCTCCAAGACATTCAAGGTTTCCATAATTCTACCCTCAGAGACAGAATGGGTAAAAAGATCCTCCCCATCAAGGAGTAAGTAGAAGCAAATCCTAGAATACTGTGATGTGAGCTTCCGTGAGGAGCTTTGGAATGACTACAGGTGGAACGACTCAGGGTTTTCTAAATTTCAGCATCCTGACTTTTGTCTTGTCAGTGGACTTCAATGACTCTGGAAGACAGAGTGAGGCTGATGATTTTGTGCAACTCTGCCAAACTCAAATCCAATTCATCTGCAAGTCAAGACATCATTTGTGATGTCATTGGTCCTTTTCAAAAAACTAAGCATGAATAACAAGGCATCAGAGTAGGGCTTTAGTGGAGGGATTTTTTAAAAACTAAGAATATATCATTTAAAAATTCCTTTATCCCTATGATCTTTGGTTATCTAATTGTTACACATTCAAAAAATTTTCTGTTATAAACACAAGTATTTTGAAGTCAATTCATTCAGGCAAAATATCTGTTGGATCCAAAGAACAGCAGAATCAAGATTTCCGATAGAAGAAACTGCTGGAGTTCTCTTTTATCTTTGGAATCCTGTAAGTGAATATTGCTAGAATTCATTGGCCCAAAGATTCTTGCCCAAGTACTCTTATTTTCTCATAAAGCAACATTAATAAAAAATCAAAGCAATTTATAAGCATAACAAGTTAATATAGTTTAATCTTATCATTTTTATTATTATTATTTAGTTCTACATGACCATAGTTCTTATTTAATTTCAATTCAAAATTTTAAAATCGTTACTACAATTGATAAAGCTGACTTCTTGGTGTTTTCCATTAACTTACTCATTTATCCATCCATTTATTTATCCACCATTCTACAAACATTAAATACCTACTGTACAGAATCTTGTGAGGGCTCCTAGGAAATATACTAAGTTTAGATAAGGTATGGCCTTGGCCCTCATGGAAAGTGCAGTCTAATACAGTAAGCCATTCATGGCTTAATGACCCTAATGTCTTAAGGGAAAGTCTCCACTGAACAACACTTTCTTTCCATGATTTTTTAATTTCAACAATTAGAGAATCATGAGAGTTAACAAGTAAACAATATTTTGGTTTTTTTAATAAGTTTTTATTTATATGTTTTGTTTTTCCATTACCTATACTTCCTTCTTGTGTTCCTCTTCCTGTCTTTCCCAAAGAGCAATCTCTTATAAGAAATAGTTTAAAAAAAAAAAAAAAAAAAGACCAAAAAAAAGAGCAAAACGTTTCATAAAAAAATCAACACATTGAAAAGAATCTCACATTATATGCAGAATTATAAACTTTGGGGATTCCCATCCCCCCTCAACACACACACACACACACACACACACACACACACATCATGTCTGCAAAGGAGAAGCATCTTCTTGTGAGAGTCTTCTCTCTCCCCTTTGAGGGTCAAGCTTTGTTCTAATTTTTCAACGTTCATTTTCAATTGCTTTGTGGCAGTTGTTTCTTTCTCTTTACATTGTTGTGGTCATTGTGTATATTGTTTTCTTGGGTCTGCATTGTGTTTACTTTATATATGTTTGTATTTATTTGTATACATGCTGTTTTCCCCTAGTAAAAAGGAAGCTCCATAAGGACAGGGATTGTTTTTTTATTTTGTCTTTGTATCTTCAGCACCTAACATATTGCTCAGCATATAGTAGGCACTTAATAAATATTTGCTGAATTGCAATGAATTAAATAAGATACAATATAGATAACTATAATACAAAATACTTAAAATAGAGATGCTAGATGACAGGTTCTTTACTCATTCCTATGAATGTTTTCCCCTTCTTTTCTCAATATTTCCACAAATTTGAATGTGTAACTGTTTCCATACTAGAGTTTCTTTCTCTTCATATGTGTCTGCAAAGTGTCTCCCCAAAATCACTTCAACAAACTGAACTAAGTCTCTCAGTCACTCCAGATTAATTTCTTCCTCCATTTAACAGTAGGTGGCACAGGGGCTATCCCTTAGCAAACCCATCCCAGACTTTGGCAGAAAACAAGGCTGCACATGAGTTTTTAAAAACTAAAATTGAAATGAATTAAATAACCATTTTAATTGCATTTAATGTCTGACCAAATTCTCATATGGGTCTGCTAGTTTATGTGTGACTAAAATCTATCCTTGTTTGTTTTCAACTGCGACTTTGTCAGGACTTTTATTATTTGTAAAGTATACAAATTTCTTTTGATTTTTCTTGTTAAAGATTAATATTTTTGAAACAACCTCCAAGTTGTTTCTCTAAAATCTCAGACACAAGGCAGCTAGGTGGCACAGTAGATAGAGTACCGGCCCTGGAGTCAGGAGGCCCTGAGTTCAAATCAGGCCCCAGACACTTGACACTTACTAGCTGTGTGACCCTGGGCAAGTCACTTAACCCCATTGCCTAGCAAAAAAGACACAAATAAAATCTCAGGCACTTTAGAGACATCTTTAAGTTTAAGGTAGTCATCATTTATTAGCAAATCTATTTCCTCTCTGGTATCTTCTCCCTGATATGTTTGTTAATGCCCCACTGATGATCTTTTATCCTTTCTAACATTAACACAATTTTTTATTTGCTTTCCTTATGTGATATGTTCTTTTGGCTTCCTTGTCACCTCCTTACAGTACAAAAATTATATGCCACAAAATCCCTCAGTAGAACTCAAGCTACTTTGGATATGCTTTGTTCTACTTGGCCTTCACAATTTTTAGAGAAATTCAGTAAAAACTACTAGTTTTAATTTGAGTGTCTTGGAATCTGTCATTTCTGCATTCCCCTGGATTTCTTTTGAAAACACTAGGGTACATAGGTTCAGTCATCACTTGTATAAATATAACTGTCAAATCTACCCATCTAGCCCAATTTCTCCAATGGGCTCTAGTCCCACATCTTAAACAGCCTACTGAACGGGCCCACTTGAATATTCCACAGTACCTCAAACTAAACATGTCTAAAGCTGAGCTTTTCTTTCACCTAAAACCTGTCCCTTCTTAGGGGTTCACTTCAAACAAGGTTTTAGGATCACACAAGATTCCATGATAAATTACATTTATGGGATAGGTACACTGAGTAATTCTCTGGCTATCAGTATCAAGCAAAGTATAAAACCACAGAGACATCTTGCCAAAAAATTGTTTGCTGGTTTCCTGGAGGTAAATTCCAAAGAGAACAAGGATTCCCAATAGGTTAGTCAATCAATCAGCAAGCATTTATTAAGCTGTTTCTATATGCTGAACTCTGGGCATACAAAGAAAGGCAAAAACAGTCCCTGTTCTCAAGGAGACAACATGCAAACAACCATGTATATAAATAAGATATATACAGGATAACTTGGAAATCATCCCAGGGACTGGAAAAGGCTTCTTGTGCATGATGGGATTTTAGCTGGGACTTGGAAGAAGCCAGAGAAGCCAGGAGGTAGAATTAAGGAGGAATGACATTCCAGTCATGAAGGACAACCAGTGAAAGTGCACAGAGTTGGGAGATGGAGGGTCTTGTGTTACTTGTATTAGTCATAGAAGTCCAATACCACTGGATTAGAGAGTAGGTGGGAGAGAGTCAGTTGTTAGAAGACTGGAAAGGTAGGCAGCGACAAGAATATAAAAGGTTTTAAAAGCCAAGCAGGATTTTCTGTTTGACAGGGAACCACTGCAGTTAATCAAATGGAAGTGAGGTGGAGTTGGGGGGGAGGTGATATCTTCAGAACTGTGCTTTAGGAAGATTACTTTGGTAATGAGATTGTCCAGATGTTCCTATTTGCAGATGACATTGTGCTGATTTCATCAGGTCCTATTATAGCAAACACTACAGGACCTCCTCACTGAATTCCATGGTCACTCAGAAGTGATTATTCTAGCAATTCACACAGTAAAAACCAAGTTGACAAAAAATGCCTATTGATGAGATGATAGCATTCAGTTGGATGGACAGGGACAGCTCATGGTGTTCATCCATCAATACTTAACACTTGTACTGTCACTGCAAATGGACAATGAGTTAGTCTCAGAGTTGAATAGGAGAAGAAAATCAGGCTGGATTGCACTTGGCAAATTGCAAGGCACTTTCAATGATCCCAAGCTGCTTTCCACCACAAAAATCTACTTAAAAAATAACAATATTCTCTTGGTGATACTGGCTGTGAATTATGAACCATTATGCTTCCAAATGAATCAAAATTACAAGATCACTTAAAAGGCAATGGGGTGCATTAAGGATGTAAATTGGCTAAAGCATATTTCCAGTGATGACTTCCTGACTTCTTTTTCATTCTGGCCTTTAAGGGGTGGGATCATGTGTCTGGGGGAGGGAGGTGTATAGGTTCAAATATAACTCTCTCATGTTCATTCACCTCTTCCATTTTTTACTTTGGGTTGGTTTAAAACTTGATAGGTGCTATGGCAGATTGGCCCACCTGTTGTTCCCTCAGCCTAGACAGATTAATAGATAGATTTAATAAGCACTTATTACATGCTTTGGGGCAGCTAGGAGGTTCAGTGGATAGAGTCCTAAGCCCAGAGTCAGGAAGACTCATCTTCCTTAGTTAAAATCTGACCTCAGATATGCACTAGCTCTGTAACCCTGGACAAGTCACTTAATCCTGTTTGCCTCAGTTTCTTTATCTGTAAAATGAGCTGGAGAAGGTAAGAGCAAACCACTTCAGTACTTTGCCAAGAAAACCCCAAATAGAGTCATGAAGAGTTGAACAAAGCTAAAATGACTATACAACAGAAATCTGCTTTAGCCCCAGGAACTGTCCTAAATAAATCTATTATGTTCATTTTCTTCTTCCTCCTCCAGAACTCCCCAAATGACCACATAACCAAGGGTATTGTGCTAAAAATTGCTTTTATACATTAAGGAGGATTAATTAAAACATGAAATTGGGGCAAACAAAAAAAAACTAAATGAGGGTAGAAGTTGATCAGCACAGTGAAAGTACAATAGTCAGGATTATTCTGACTGCAGGGAGCAGGAATAGCTACCTATTTGAGATACAGGGAGGGCAATTCATTGTTAACCTTGCTGTCTTTGTGGCAGAGGGGCAGTTATGGAAAGGAAGAGCATCTGTAAGGGACTGTCTCATCCAGTTTCATACAATTAAGATATCCATATTGCCAACAGCATCTCTGCGGCCATTGGCTCAGTCTCTCTCTGAAGTGTTCTTAACCTGGGGTTCATGAACTTATTTTTTTTAAAATATTTTTTATAACTGTATTTCAGTATAATTTGTTTTTTTCTATAATCCTATACATTTTATTTTATACATTTGAAAACATTATTCTGAGAAGGGTTTTATAGACTTTAACAGAATGCCAGAGGGATTCATGATACAAAATATATGAGATACAATGAAGGCAATGAAGAAGAAATAAGTCCTGCTGCATATTCTTACTCCTCGGGATGGAGAAAGCACCCTCTCCAATTCCCTCTGTCTCTTTCTTCTTACCAGAATTCTCCATGCATCAATCCCAAACAGGCACCCAAATATCCATTGCTGTGCCTTTAAAGGTGGGTTACACATACATATTCTTAGTAACTATATTTATTAAATCTGTTGTTAAAATTAGTTTGCATTCCCTGGACACCTACCAACTAATGATATGGGAAGGTAGCCTAAAAGTATATGTTGGGTTGCATTTAACTATTTAAAATTTGCTTCAGGTAACTTAAAAGTAGATAATCCACAAATAGATACATAACCAAGAAGCGAGTACATTCTGAAATCATGGGTAGATGGGTAGTTAAAATGTCTTCAGACTTAATCTGAAAAAAGTTATCCTCCTTTTCTTCTCCTGCGCCACTCCCACTTAATAGTATTTTATTTTTTCCAATTATATGTAAAGGTAATTTTCAACATGTACTTTTAGAAGATTTTTTTCTCCCTCCCTCCTTCCCTCCCCTCACCCCTCCACAAGATGGCAAATAATCTGATATAGGCTACACATGCACAATCATATTAAACATATTTCCACATTAGTCATGTTGTCAAAGAGGAATCAGAACAAAATGGAAAAACTACAAGAAAGGGAAAAAAAGAGAAAATAGTATGCTTCAATATGCATTCAGACTCCATAGTTTACTTCAAGATATACATTCAGATTCCATGGTTCTTTCTTTGGATATGGACAGCATTTTCCATCATGAGTCTTTTGGAATTGTCTTAGATCATTGTATTTCTGAGAAGAGATAAATCATTTATACTTGATCATTGCACAATGTTGCTGTTACTGTGTACAATGTTCTCCAGGTTCTGCTCACTTCACTCAGCATCAGTTCAGGTAAGTATTTCCAGGTTTTCTGAAATCCACCTTCTCATTATTTCTTATAAAACAATAATATTCCATTGCATTCATTTACTGCACCTTGTTCAGCCATTCCCCTCAATTTTCCCCTCAATTTTCAATTGTTTACCACCACAAAAAAACTGCTATAAATATTTATCTCTGGTTCTGCTTTTTTCAATAGTTTATATTTACATAGTGTTTTATGGTTAAAGGACATGTGAGTCCTTTTCCCTTTTTTATGATCTCTTTGGGGCACGTTATCTTTCTTTTCCTTCTGGTTTGGTTGGACAAAAAATGGACAAAAAACAATGAAAAGCAATGTCTCACATTGGCTTCATTTGCAGTCTAACGTTCATCTGTAAAGATAGGCTGCACAGTGACCTTGGCTAGCTTCAGACCTGTTCTGCAAAGCTCACATATGGCATTGTTGGTAGAACAGGAAGACAGATGGCAGGGTTGTGACAAGGAACTTGTTTGTTTTTGCAATATGAAAACTATTTCTCCTCTTCCCAGTGCCGTTTTTTTTTTTCTTACAGAGAGGGGGTGAGACATGGCTCACATAGTTTATGGAGATCTGACCTTTCTTAATAAAATAAAATTAGTGTACTTCAAGTCATACATTAATTCATGAATAATTACAATTCAACAAAGTGAGTCTTTCAACCTCCAAGAGACAAAGAGTAACTTGGCTTTTGTGAAGAAATTCCAGAGGAATCTAGGAACTCTTTCCTGCCTCCTTCTTTGTCTCTCCTGCTGCCACCACTTGGAAGAAAAAACCCTCTTCTGATTGGAAAAGGCTTTGGAGGAAGCTACGGCTGGGCTCCCAGCAATACAATTTTGAACCTGGAACTAGCAAGGAAAAAGTTGGAAAAGAACAATGAGTTTAAAAACAAATAGAGTAGGAAATGGAAAGTAAAATATATGCTACCTAAAAAACAAACGTAACATTCTAGAGTTGTATGGGACCTTAGAGATTATCTGGTGCTGGGGTGGGGACCCTGACACCTTGAGGCCACATGTGACCCTCTAGGTCCTCAAGTGCGGCCCTTTGACTGAATCCAAACTTCACAAAACATTCTTGAGGACATTCTTGAGAACATTCTTCACAGAATGCACTTGAGGACCTAGAGGGGCACATGTGGCCTCGAGGCCACAGGTTCCCCACTGCTGAAGTCCATTTGAATCACTTTACAGATAAGGCAACTGAGGTCCAATATGAGCAAAAATTACTCACCAAAGGTCATATTGCTAGTGAGTAACAGATCTAGGAGTAGGAAACAGTTCTCCTGAGTGCCAAGGCAATCCTTTTCCCACCACCTCACCCTAGAAGCATGACATTGTCCAGAGCTCTGCATTTAACATTAGAAAACCTGGTTTTGAACCCTACTACTTACTACTCATGTGACCTTCAACAATTTACTTAATAATCAATGATATTTATTTACATAACACTAAGATGTGAGAGGCAATTTACATGTAATTTCTCGTTAGATCTTCACAACAACCCCATTAAATTGAAACTCCAGATAATATTATCCCCATTTTACAGATGGGGAAATTTGGACTCAAGACGTTTAGAGGCTTACCCATGTTCACATCTCTGATAAATGTAAGGGGTAGGATTTGAACTCAGTTTTTCCAGACTCTAAGTAGTACTCCATTTACTATGCCACACTAAAATGTGTTTGCATGTGTAAAATGGAAATTTTACATGGGATCTCTATAGTATTCTTGTTAGTCAATCAATCAAGAAGCATTTATTAAATGCTTACCACATGCCAGACTATGCCATCTTCTAGGGACACAAAGTTAGTCAAAACCAAAGTTCTTAACCTCAAGGACCTCACATTTTAATGGGGGAGACACATGCAAATAACTGCTTACATTCAAGCCATATAGAGGATTTGGAGGGTAATCTTATTAAGAAAGCACTAACAGGGGTTGAGGGGTGGGGTTAAAGGTGGAGGTTGGGAAAGGCTTCTAGCAGAATATAATGTCTATAAGGAATAGTTTAACCATAAAACATCATGCAAATATAAACTATTGAAAAAAGTAGAACCAGAGATCAATATACATTTACAATAATGAGTAAGGATGCAGTGATTAAGTAAACCAATCAATTTCATTAACCCAACAGATTTAAAATAAGTCATAAGATGTTAAGCCCTTAACAATGTGATTAGACATCTCAATCAATCAAAGTGTGAAAAGTCTTTAATCAGTTTAAGAATGTCCTTGAGAGCTACTGAATGAATGAATTTCAGTGACATGGAACAGGAAGTCTATTCCAATTGACTGAGGAAACTTGGTAATGACCTGTGGGGCCTATATGAAATTAGGGAGCCAGTTCAGAGCCCAAAAGATTAGAGTAAATGAAAAGGAAAGAGAAATTCAGTTAACCATCTGAGAAGGTATCAATTGGGGGAGAAAAACAGAACCCTGGGCCTCAAATTGACCTCCATTTCACTAAAGGATTACCTTATAAACTTCACAGGTCCAGATAACTTCCCATCTTTCTAGCTATGTTCCTGAGAAAGTTAACAGTGTCTGCACTGGGAGTCAAGGATGCAGAGGTGCAGAATGTTATATGAACTATCCAATGTGGGCACTGTGTCAATCAATCAGTTTTGCTCAACTTTATTTTTTTTTTGCTCTAAGGGGGGGTTTTAATGGTGGGGGGTATGTGTGGAGAAAGGGTTCAGTAATGGTTATGGGGAAATAATTGGTGTAAAAATCAAGAAGTCTCAATAAAATATAAAAAATAAACTATTATTATTATGCAAGTAAAATAAAATGGAGGATCGAAGGTGACATTAAATAGATATTTTCCCTAAAAGCTAAGTTTTTGTACAAAGAATCTAGAAAATTACCCTCTTTCCCTCACTTCAATTATATAAATACATATCCTAAATATGTATATATATGCATATATATTTCAGTTAAGTAAAATGTAGCCTACAACACATCCAATTTGAGGAAAATGATATTTTTTAAAAGATAAGTAGGGTTTTAGGTTTGTATTACTGCCAAAATGTAGGGCAGAACAGAGCATGTTTCATAAATTTATTTTTTACATAGTCTGGGCAAGCCTTATAAATATCAAATTGAATTGTAGTTGACATTTACATAGCCTTTAACAGACATCTCAATTAATCTTCATAACAGCCCATGAGGGAAAATACTATTAGTATTCTCATTTTACAGATGAGGAAACTGAGGCTTGGAGAGATTGAGTTATCCAAAGTCATACAGCTGGTGAATGTCTGAGGTGGGATTTGAAATCAGATCTTCCTGACTTTATGAAATGCTATAGCTACTGTATCACACTGTATATTAGTAGAAAAAGCACAGATCTGGGTGTACTTTTTCACCAGGTGGGATCAGAAAGTTTCTAATCACCCTGGGCAAAAAAGAACTTTCTCAAACATCTGGATAAGAAGGCTTTTTCAAGTTGTTTTGGATCTGTGTGTTGTCTATGCTTTGAGCTTGCTGGAATCAGACAGATTTGCTTTAGTTGTGCTGAAGATAAGGGAGGCAGATGTTCTCCTGTGTTGTGTGCCAACTTTGCTCATTTCATCTGTCCCTTTATATCAGGCCTTTTGAAAACTGGTGTTGAGAAAGTGTGAACCAATCTTGAGCACTTCATAAAAGACATGTGATTGTGTACATATGCCATCCTCCAACACCAAAACTAGTGCTTCCAAGGCAAGAGTGTCTATTGGCAATATCTTCCCCATCTGCTTTATGTTGTAAATAAAGAATTAACACCATGTTTAGTAACACAGAAACATATCAAAACTAACAGTACCAGAAGCAATGGCAGAGAAAAAACATTTCTGAAATTATCAAAGTGAAAAAGATATTTTTGGATCTAACTCATTTAATTTAGTCTGGCAAATTCAATTACCAATTAAGACCACCCCACACCTCTGCAATATTTGTACAAGTTTCTATATTGTATGTGTTGGCTTACACATTATTTTCAAAACCACAATTCAATTGTACTGAGTTCTGAAAGAAATTGATATCTTCTATTCATTCACATTGCTGAATTTCCAGCATGTAGCCGAAAACACCTTTTAAATCAGATAGAGTATCTCATATTTCAAACATGAGCCTGTCCAGCACAAGTCATTACTGAGAAATTTGGTTCACTCTCAGACCTTTCGGAGGAATTCTAAAATGATCTCTCATTATATGGCATAGCTAACCTTAGTCTATTTTAATTGATTTCAAAGTTTAGATGGTTGTTGTTACTTCTATTCTGCTAGTCTCATTAATTTGTCTTACTATTTTATAGTGTTTTGCTAACAAGAAGGTCATGGTTATTAGTTTTGGGTGTGGTACTTCCTGAATCCATGGGTAAACTTAGTGCCCAAAGGAATATTTTGCCTTTTCAACAACATTAATTTGTATATTCATTCCTTCAATAAATGTTTGCTAAGTGGTTATGGTCATATAGAACATTGCTAAGCACTCAGAGTAGTACAAAGTTTAGACAAATACAGACAGTCCTTGCCCTCATGGAAGTTACAGTCTAGTAGAGAAATGATATACAGTTATGGAGAGCTGAAATATACAATATTAAAAAAATGCACTAGATAGAAAATAAAGTGGGAAGAGAGGGGAAAAGCTATTATTGACTAAGAGATCAAGAAGGGTTTTGTAATAATATCTAGCAATTACAGAGCATTTTAAGGTTTACAAAGAGCTTTTGAACCTCACAACAACTCTGTGAGCTAGGTGCTATTGTTATCCTCATTTTACAGGTGAGGTAACTGAGCCTAAGATAACGTTAAATGTCATGTCCAAGCTCTGGGCAAACCCTGACACTAGTAATGCTCTGAGGCAGGATTTGAACTCAGGTCTTCCTTACTCTAACACTCTAATCCACTGCATCACACAGCTGCTTTATTTGAGCCAGATTTTAAAGGAAAATCAAGAATCAATCTGGGAAAATGAAACAATCTCCTTATTACTTCCTTAGCCCTGTGACTGCAGTGGAGGAGGGGCTTCATCAGTTCAAAAAGGAGAGACAGTTTCTGGCTTATTCTCTCCCTTTGAGTCTTCCATTGTGGCAAATAGATCTTTTTCACTTATGTTGTGGTGGTGGTTGTTGGGTTTGGTCAAATCTGACTCTCTTTGACCCCATTTGGGGTTCCTTGACAAAGATACTAGAGTGATTTGCTATTTCCTTCTCCAGATCATTTTAGAGATGAGGAACTGAAGCAAACAGGGTTAAGTGACTTGGTCAAGTCACACGGCTACTGGACTTTGTTATTTAGTATTTGCCTAAGACTATTTTAAATGTATAGAAGATTTTTCTGTTTTTTTGTTTTGTTTTGTTTTGTTTTTGTTTTTGGTGAGGCAATCAGGGCTAAGTGACTTGCCCATGGTCACATAGCTAGCAAGTGTCAAGTGCCTGAGGCTAGATTTGGACTCAGGTCCTCCTGACTCCAGAGCCAGCTATCTATTCACTGTGCTACCTAGCTGCCCTTTATATAAGACTTTTAAATGTGTACACCACCATGGATCTTAGATAAATCTGGAACTTCTTATCCCTATTCTCTATAGGGTGTTTGTGGATTAAGCTCCTATCCCTTTTATTCTCTCAACAGAGCAGGCAGTCATCATAAATCAAATAGCAAAGCATTTAATTAGGACAGAATACTCAGTACATCAAGGATGTATGATTTTTTCAGACAAACACAGAAATCCATCTATAATTTAGTAGATAAACCTTTGAGGTTTTTCTGAGGCTCAAAAAGTTAAGTTCTTTGCCAGTGGTCACCTAGCTTATAAGTGTTATAGGAAGGAATTGGAGGTAGGTCTTTCTTATTCCAAGTCAGGAACCCTAAGGACACTATGCTACATTGTCTCATTTTGGACAAAACAGAAAAAGAAATGAGAAAATCACGTAGTAGAATAATTCTTTATGTGCCCTTTCCAACCCCTATACAAGAAGGGAAGCACTGAATCAAAGAATTTAAGAGTTGGAAGGGATCTCAGCAGCCATCTAATCTAACCCTTATACCCAAAACACCTCCACTACAACCCAACAAGTGTTTGTCCAGCCTCTGTTTGAGGAACTCCAAAGAGGGGGCTCCCATTTCCTCTATCAGCTGCACATTTCACTTTGGGATAGCATTAATTGTTAAGAAGTCTTTTATGAAAAATGATAAATATTAGAGAGGATGTGGGAAAATTGGGACACTGATGCACCATGGGTGGAGTTGTGAACTGATCCAACCATTCTGGAGAGCAATTTGGAACTATACCTAAAAGGCAATCAAACGGTGCATACCCTTTTTTGATCTAGCATAGCCCAAAGAGATCATAAAAAAGGGAAAAGGACCTATATGTACAAACATATTTGTAGCAGTTTTTTTTGTGGTGACCAAAAATTGGAAATTGAGGGGATGCCCATCAATTGGGGAATGGCTGAACAAGTTGTAATATATGAATGTAATGGAATACTATTGTGCTGTCAGAAATGATGAACAGGCTGACTTGAGAAAAACCTGGAAAGACTTACATGAACTGCTGCAAAGTGAAATGAGCAGAAGCAGGAGAACACTGTACAGAGTAATTGCATAATTGTGCAATGATCAACTATAAATGACTTAGCTCTTCTCAGCAATACAATGAGCCATGACAATTCCAAAGGACTCATGATGAAAAGTGTTATCCGTATCCACATCCAGAGAAAGAACTGATGAGTCTGAGTGCAAATTGAAGCATACTGTTTTCCCTTAATTTTTTTCATTTTTTTTCCTTTTGGTGTGTTTCTTCTTTCACAACATGACTAATAAATATGTTTTACATGCTTGCAAATATATAACTATATAAAATTGCTTACCATTTTAGGAAGGGGGGAAGGAAGATAGGGAGAAAAATTTGCAACTCAAATATTTTTTAAAATGAATGTCAAAAATTGTTGTTATATGTAATTGGAAAAAATAAAATACTATTTTAAAAAAAGAATTTTTTTCCTAATATGAAGGCTAAATTTGTTTCTTTACACTTTCCACCTATTGTTCCCAGTTCAACCCCCTAAGGCCAGGAATATGGCTGATTATGGGAGAATAGAAACAAATCTCATCCTCCCTTCACCTCTATTAGAGGTAGGTACTAATGAACTCCCTCAGGATTGAACTCCATCATCAGGGCTTATCTAGTTAATGTCCTGCTATATCAATGAGGATATTCTCTCAAAGCTATTTACACATCCTAAAAGGATCAAGTCATACCTGTGTCTTTACAGTTAGCTTTGGTAACTTTGTTAACAACCTGTAATTACTTTCTGCATTTTCTCTGAGTACATCAACTGAGATTGAGGTAGGGTGTTCCCTTATACTTACTTAAAAATTATACGATTCCCTGAAAGACATAACAGAACAAATCTAATACCTTTTCCACATGTCAGTCCTTCAAATAATTGAATATAGCTATCATCTCCCCCCCCCCCCCATTCTTTTTCAGGTAAAACATGTCTAATTCTTTTTTTTTTTTTTTTTGGTGAGGCAATCAGAGTTAAGTGACTCGTCCAGGGTCACACAGTTAGTGAGTTTCAAGTGTCTGAAGCTGGATTTGAACCAGGTCCTCCTGACTACAAGTCTGGAGCTCTATCTATTGTACTACCCAGCTGCCACAAAACATGTCTAATTCCTTAAATTCATCCTTGCATGTTATGGACTCAAGGCAAAGACCTTCCCCATCCTGCTTGTCCTCCTCTGGACACTGCAGCTCATCAACAATATCCTTAAAACATGGTGCTGAAAACAGAATTCAATACTCATCTAGATAAAGTCTAACAAGGGCAAAGTGTTGTTTGTTGAGACTATTGCCTCCTTACTCCTGGAGATTTAATACTAACAACTAATATTTATATAGCACTTTGAGGATTGCAAGTCACTTTACAACATTTCATTTGATCCTCACAATAATCCTGGAAGGTAGGTATTATTCTTCCTATTTTACAGATGAGGAAACTGAGGCATACAGATATTAAGTGACTTACTTGCCCAGGGTCATCTATTCCTTGAATATTTAATAATAATAACAATTAGCATTTGCATAATGCTTTAAGGCTTGCAAAACATTTTACAAATATTATTTCATTTGACTGTCATATCAGTCCTAGAGGGTAGATGATATTATTATGCCCAGTGTACTGATAAGGAAACTGTAAGTGACCTATTTGCCTAGTGCCACACAGTTGGTCAGTATCTGAAACTGAATTTAAACACAAGCCTTCTTGCCTTCAGGTCCTGTACTCTATTCCACCTGACTTCAGTGGCTTTAACCCTATTAACACAGTTCAATATTACATTCGCTTTTTTTTTTGTCATCTCCCCAGCATCATCTTTTTCCTTAAGGAGGTACTTTTGCTCTTTTGTGAGACTGACCCACACTAATTTGTCTGGGATTAAACAACACATGTTATCTTTCTTATGCTGATTTTCAAATCTACCTTTGCTATCCCTCCAATTTCTGCTGGCCTCCAATTTCCAACTGCCTTTCAGACATCTCCAACTGTATGTCCAGAGACATCTTAAACTAAGCATGTTCAAAACTGAACTCATTATCTTTCCCCCTAAATGGCCCCACTCCCCATCTTTCCTATCTGTAGAGGGTAATACCATCTTTTTGGTCCCTCAGACTTGCCTCCTAGGAGTCATTTTTAATTCCTCAGTACCTCTCAACATACTCCCTCTCCCCATCCAATCTGTTGCCAAGACCTGTTAATTTCCCTTTTATAGCATCTCTCCAATATGCCCCCCTTTCCCCTCTGACACTGCCCCCATCCTAGTGCAGGCCTTCATTACCTCACACCAGGACTATTGCAATAGCCTGGTCAGTGAGTCTATCCACCTCAAGTCTCACCACACTCCAATTCACCCTCTATTCAGCCACCAAAGTGATTTTCCTCAAGCACAAATTGGACCATGTCACCAATACCTCCTATTCAGTAAGCTCCATTGTTTCCTTTTTGCCTCCAGGATCAAATACAACATTCTCTGTTTGGCATTCATAACCTAGCCCCTCCTACCTTTCCAGTCTTCTTCTGCCTTACTCCCCTACAGCTATTCTTCCCACTAGTGACACTGGCCTCCTGGCTTTTCTACAAGTAAGACATTCCATTTCTCAGCTACTGGCATTTTCTCTTGCTGTCCCCTTTGGAATACGCTCCTTGCTCAACTTTGCCTATTGACTTCCCTGTCTTCCTTTAAGTCCCAAACTAAAATCCCACCTTCTACAGGAAGCCTTCCCAACCCCTCTTAATTCCAGTGCCTTCCCTCTGTTAATTATTTCCTATTTATCATATTATATATATATAAATAACTTGCTTTCATTGGTTTGTTTGCATGTTGTTTCCCTGATTAGATTGTAAGCTCTTTGAGGGTAGGATTGTCTTTTTGTCTCATTTTATATCCCTAGTACTTAGCATAGTGTCTGGAACATGGTAGGCATTTAATAAATGTTTATTGATTGATTGATTGATTGATTGATTGCTTTTGTTGTCAGGTCCACATACACACTCAAGTTGCATACAAAAAGGCTTCTCAGATGGTTATCACATGCTTTTTCTAATTCCTGATTTCTCCCTCTTCCTTCAACAGGAAGATGCATAGCATTCTCTGTCCTAATTAAGTTAGAGAAAATGAATTATTTTAAATTCCCAAACTTCCTCTGTCTTCTAGTGCCAGGGCCATGCAAATTATGAAACTTAATAACCTCAGAGGTTATTATGAAGGGAGTGGTATAGGGTGGAACTGATGAACTTTGACCTGCATCCCTGCTTTTATGGCAGAGTCAGATTGAACCAGCTGGAAAGAGCTGATTGTTAAATTTTGGAGTGAACATTTAGACCTTGGAAAGCAGCAAATGCTATAAATTAAGGCTTGATTTATTGTTTTGTTAATTGTCTAGACAAAAAATAATGGAGAAAAAGTTGATCATGCAGATTAAACTTAAAAATGTGTCTCTTTTTCTTGGTGAACCAATTGTTAAATGTCTACTTTGTTTATTATTCATTTGTTCATTAACTCATTATTATTTGTTTGTTTGTTTTATTATTTGTCTTACGCATCCTTGGACAGAGGTCTTGGTTCCTCCAGTGTGTGTGTGTGTGTGTGTGTGTGTGTGTGTGTGTGTGTGTGTGTG